>NW_028261383.1:166718122-166940622 GCF_051295495.1 Thamnophis sirtalis
GCAGCCACCATCTCAGGAGATCTACCAGATTCCTGGAGAGCTCTTACAAGAATGTCCAGATCGTGTAGACTTCATGCATGAATGCTGAATTTCACAGGCTTTGCAGTTACCGTATTTTTCGGAGTATAAGATGCACCTTTTTCCCTCAAAAAAGAGGCTGAAAATCTGGGTGCGTCTTATACACTGAATACAGCATTTTTTTTGCCTCCCGAAGCCCCGCCCCTTCACCAAAATGGCCGTGCATATCCTTATGGAGGCTTTCAGAGAGCTCCTGGGGGCTGGGGAGGGTAGAAATGAGCAAAAAAATGGGCTGGTTTTTGCCCCCCAGCACTCTATGAGCCTCCATAAGGCTATGCATGCCATTCTTTTGACAAAACATGGGCCCGTTTTCACGAAAAATGGGCCATTTTTTGCTCGTTTTTGTCCCCCACCACTGGAGCACTCTGCAAGCCCCCCCAAGGCTATTTATGTCTTTTTTGGGGGGGGAAATAGGCCCATTTTCATGAAAAATGGGGCATTTTGGGGAGGTTTGCAGAGTGCAAAAACTTTTTTTTCCTTCTGGAAAGCTCTTTAATTGATTGATGAGAATTACATTGATCAAGTGCTGTGCCAGCAGAAACTCCTACCTATCTACTGTAGTTCTCTCTATCTCTATTTCTCTCTATATATCCCTCTATCTACCTACCAGTGACGTGCGGTGAGGTTTATGGCTGGTGAGGCACTGACACAGGGGTTTCAAATTTTTTTAGACTTGTGGACTTCAACTGACAGAATTCCACAGCAGGCATGCTCAGTTCCGATTTAAAGCAACAGCATTTGTTTTTCTCCTTTGAGAAAGTTTCCTTCATTCTTTTTCTTCTCTGGCAGCAACTAGCTCAGCCTGACCTCAGCTCTTGCCTTTTTCCTTTTACATTATTTTTTCTTTTCATGATGACAGTGGTGAGGCTCTGCCTCCCCTGACTGCACGTCCCTGCTACCTATCTACACACACTCTCTCTCCCTCCCTCCCTACTGTATTTCTCTATCTCTCTATTTCTCTCTCTCTAGCCCACTACCCACCTACCAACCATACTCTTTCTCTCTCTCCCTACCTACCTACTGTAGAGCCGAGGTGGCGCAGTGGTTAGGGTGCAGTACTGAAGGCCACTACAGCTGACTGTTATCTGCCGTTCAACGGTTCTAATCTCACCGGCTCAAGGTTGACTCAGCCTTCCATCCTTCCGAGGTGGGTGAAATGAGGACCCAGACTGTGGGGGCGATATGCTGACTCTGTTAACCGCTTAGAGAGGGCTGAAAGCCCTATGAAGCGGTATATAAGTCTAACTGCTATTGCTATTTCTTTCTCTCTCTCTTTTTCTCTCTCTCTCTCTATCCCTTTTTCTACCTACCTACCTAACTACTCTCTCTCTCCCTCCCTCCCTACTGTATTTCTCGATCTCTCCATTTCTCTCTCTCTATCCCTTTATCTACCTACCTACACACACACTCTCCATACCTACCTACTGTATTTCTCGCTCTCTCTATCCCTTTATCTATCTACCTACCTAACTACTCTCTCTCTCTCCTACCTACCTATTGTATTTCTCTCTCTTTCTCTCCCTCTCTATCCCTCTATCTTACCTACCTACTTTTTTAAAAAAATTTGCCTCTTCAAAACCTTGGTGCGTCTTATACTCTGGTGTGTCTTATACTCTGAAAAATATGGTATGTGAGATGGTAGCCATTTTTATTCAGGGGAGGGCAAGGGGTTTGGATGCCTTTTTTGGGAATCAATGGGTTCTCTGACACCCAAAGTAGTTGAGATGCCAGTTGCTAAAGTGATATTGCTGGATCTGATATGGGAGATCCAACTATAAATGCCTTCATCATAAATTTCACCAGTGTCAGCAAAGCAGTGAGTCTCCCGCTCTAGAGAAAGAAAGATCATCAACACTACCTTGATCTCACCAAAGAGACAAAAACAAAACACAACACAATCCCTCTAGTCTAGAATCATTTTGTCTAGGAGAGGAATAATAATACTATCAACTTTGTGTACCCATCTCAGAAACAGCTGCAGCTTAACAATGCTTCCATACATTTGCTGCTTCCTAATTTCAGGCATATGGTCACAGCACACTTACACATCCTGGGGACAAAGACAAGCATTGTGTAAAGTAAGAGACAAGGAGCTTGCAGGTCACCAGTGCAAGACAACTATACTACAGCTGCTGCTGACTCAGTAGCTATCAAGAAGGAGCAAAAGGCAAACTGGTTTCAGGATCTCTTCCTCATAAGCCAGGAAGTTTTCTGCCAAGGGCTAAAATCCCACAGAGGGTACTCCGTTATGGAATGGTACAAGTGAGTCCAAGTAATGGGGACAAATATTCTGTTTTCATTGTGATACACTACTCTTTTTCTTCTTCCCCTTTTTAAATACATCCTCTGACTTCTTTTGTAAGAAGCAGGTGACAGGGAAGGATACACTAAAAACACATCTACATTAATCGCCTGCAGAGAATTTTCAAAATAGACACAGGGCCTAAAGCAGGGGTGTCAAACTCAATTTTATTGAGGGCTGCATCAGGGTTCTGTTTGACCTTGGGGGGGGGCAGGGGGCATGGCCAGTTCAATGTCATTCATCAAGGCTCCATGTTTAGCAGCGACGGCCTCCTGCAGACCTCTGCCAGCAAAAACGGAGCCGTGTGTGTGTCGCACACGGCCTGTCTAGGTTCTGTTTTCAACCACAATGGTCTTCTGCAGCCCTCTGCCAGTGAAAACGGAGTTTGGGGAGGCCAAATGCGGCCCGCCTGGGCTCTGCTTTTGGTTGCAACAGCCTCCTGCAGCCCTCTTCCAGGGAAAAAGGAGATCATCGAGCTCCATTTTAGCTGGCAGAGGGCTGCAGGAGGCTGTCGCGGCTGAAAACGGAGCCCGGGAAGGCTGCACATGGCCCTCCCAAGCTCTGTTTTTCCTGGCAGAGACACCACAGGCCAGTCCTTCACTATTTCCAGGGTGGCCCTGTGTGTCACATCTAAGCGCCCCGCAGGCCGGATCCAGCCCACAGGCCTTTAGTTTAACAACCCTGGCTTAATGCTTCAGTGTACTTACCCTACCTATAAAGCTGCATATTCTGCATCGTGATCTTTCAAACTGAACCCAAGCTAATGTCCAATTACCTCATCTGATGCCTACGACTCTAAAGTCTACGATACAAGTGGTCCCTGGGTTACAACCATTCATTCAGCAACTGTTCAAACTTACAACATTATTGTCAGCCTCTGTTTTGCTGCTTGCTTTTCGGCTGCCATTGAAACGGGGTGGAGGGGCATGGTATTTGGATGGGGAAGTGTTCATTGCAGCAGTGACTGTAAAAAGGAAGTTGTTCTCACCATCTACTGCGCATGTTGCAGATAGAGGAGTTGCCGCCAAGGCCAACTCTCCGGCATACCAACCTGATGATGATTTTTGAAGATGTCTCCCACATGACACCTGTGGGGTGTTTGGATTGGACTATGGGATAGGGTCAGTGGTGGGTTTCAAAACTTGTTCGAACCTACTCTGTGGGTGTGGCCTCCTTTGTGGGAGTGGCTTGCCGCCCATGTGACTGGATGGGAGTGGCTTGCCGCCCATGTGACGGGATATGAAGATGCCGACGACACTTGTCAGAACCACCTTAAATTACCTCACACACAGCACTGGCATGCATCAGAATAGGATGTAAACTTGTTTTTTAAAAGGCATCTTTGGTTTGCGTTAAAACAACTTCAACACACGCAATGTTCTGATTGCACCACAAACGCAGTAGTCATCCTTACCTTTCACAGAGGCACTAAGTTTTGTAAATATGAGCATGATAGTGTAGAATAATCATATCCAAGGACCAGTGGTGGGTTTCAAAAATTTTTGGAACCTCTTCTGTAGGTGTGGCCTGCTTTCCGGGTCCACTGGTGGAACCTCTTCTAACCGGTTCGGTAGATTTGACGAACCGGTTCTACCGAATAGGTGCGAACTGGTAGGAACCCACCTCTGGATGGGGTTACCAGGGGAGGGGATTCGGTCACATATTGATATCTATGATTACGCGCGCTTTTGCCTCAGATCTTGCTTTGCCTAGCTACTATCTACTCATGACCAGTAAAAGTACTCTTAATTCTGCAAAATGGAGTTGAGTGGTTTCTTTCTTGGTTACTGAGGGAGGCCGCCGTGACATTTGTGGAATGAGTGGTACTTATGACTGGTCCTTGAAGATCCGTTGTTCCAGCATTCCCCCCCCCCCAAAAGAAATCATGGACGCTTGGCAAACCAGCTCACCATTACGATGGTTTCAGTGTCCTGCAGTCACATGAGCTCCATTTGTGACCTTTCCTGCTGGCTTTCCATAAGCAAAATCTATGAAGCAGCTGGCAAGGAAATTTGCCCCTGCTGCTTCCCCCCCCACCCCCCCGAGAAATCCTGCAGCAGCTTTAGGGATTCCAGAGATATTGTACTCCGTAGCATCCATCCACGCTCTCTACATGTAGCCCTCGACTTACGACCACAATTGAGCCCAACATTTCTTTTACTAAGTGAAATGTTTGTTAACTGAGTTTTTCCCTTTTCTAATGGCTTTTCTTGCCACAGTTGTTAAGTGAATCACTTACATTAGTAACCGTGACCCGACAAAAGGGCGAACGACAAAACTGCGCCCGTCTAAACTGCGTCGCTAAAACCGCGACATCATCAGCACGGCGACAACAGCGCGCCAACAACAGCGCGGAGACAACAGCGCGGAGACAACAGCACGGAGACAACAGCACGGAGACAACAGCGTGGAGACAGAAGGGTGCTTTACAACAGTGCGTCGGCAGAAAGCCGATTTAACTTAAGGTAAGGTTTAGGTTTAGGGTTAGGTTTAGGGTTAGGTTTAGGGTTAGGTTTAGGGTTAGGTTTAGGGTTAGGTTTAGCGTTACGTTTAGGTTTAGGTTTAGGGTTACGTTTAGGGTTAGGGTTACGTTTAGGGTTAGGGTTAGGTTTAGGGTTAGTTTTACAGCGTGCTTCTGTCGCCGCGCTGTTGTCGGCGCGATTCAGCGCTCATTCGTCGGAGTGCTTTAGAACACGCAGTTTTGTCACCGCGGTTTAGTTGGGCGTGGTTTTGTTGTTCGCCCTTTTGTCGGTGAACCATTAGTAACATGGTTGTTAAGTGGAGTGGCTTCACCATTGACTTTGCTTGTCAGGCGGTCACTAAAAGGCGATCACATGACCCCGAGACACTGCAACCGTCATAAAATATGAGTCAGCTAGCAAGCCTCCAAATTTTGATCACATGACCATGGGGGACGCTACAATGGTTGTAAGTGTGAAAAACGGTCATAAGTCACTGTTTTCAATGCTGTTGTAACTTAGAATGGTCACTAAATGGACTGTTGTAAGTCGAGGACTATCTGGATACCTGTAGGGCCCAGCAGCTACCCGCCATCTTGTCTACTTGCACTCTGTAGCATATATCTGTCCACAGGACCACGCACTCAGTCGCAGTCCCGCCTGGCTCACCCACAGCCCCTGCAGAGCCACCTGTAGGCATTGCAGATCTGCCTGAACTCCATAGCACCTACCCACAGTAACACACACACACACACACACACACACACACACACCATCAAGTAGAAAGCTTTTCTAATCAAGGCTCTGCATTTTATCCATATTCAAAGATATATACCATATTTTTCGGAGTATAAGATGCACCGGAGTATAAGATGCACAAGGAGGCAAATTTTAAAAAAAGTTTTTGTACTCTGCGGACCTCCCAAAAACGGCCCGTTTTTCGCAAAAATGGGCCTGTTTTTTTTTAAAAGGCATGAATAGCCTTTAGGAGGCTTCCAGAGTGCTCCTGGGGGCTTGAGGGGGAAAACTGAGCAAAAAATGGCCCATTTTTCGCTCATTTCTGCCCTCCCCAGCCGCCAGGAGCACTCTGGAAGCCTCCTAAAGGCTATGCACTGCCGTTTTTGCAAAGGGGATGGGGTTTCGGAAGCCAAAAAATGCTGTATTCAGTGTATAAGACACACCCAGATTTTCAGCCTTTTTTTTTTTTGAGGGAAAAAGGTGTGTCTTATACTCCCAAAAATACGGTATATGCCCATCACAAAAAAAGGAATTAGCTACACAGAAGAGTGTTACATTCATATTTACTGACACAAAATTGTTTGTTGTGAAAGCGACTGCCTGTGAAGGCTCCTGGATTGGGGCTGAAAGGCGAAAGGGAAAAAGTATGCTCCTTCCCTTATTTAGGTAGAAAAACTTATTTACAGAAAAACACTTCTACACAGAAGAGGTAACTATGGATATAGTTGAGCCTTCTTAACCTTATTTCATTACATTTTATTTTAAAGTCACTGTATTTATTTTTATAAAAATCTTCTCAGTTAAAAGTTTTTTTAAAAAAAGACTTAATTTGGTGAACATAGCTATTTCAATACTTCCCACACAAGGCAGACTTCAGCCCGGCTATCCTTTGACATTTGTACCATGCTGAGTCCCGTAATTCTCCCGTAAAATAATATTTACAAAAATGCCTGTGAGAGAGGGAAAAGCATATATTGCGGCAGCTATCGTGGGGAAAAGGGCATCCTAGGGGAAATTGCATGCGAAAATACATTATCAGACTAAGACTGCACGCAGAAAGCCAAACATTAGAAGAATTACATGTTTAAATTTGAGTAGTGACTTTTTAAAGAAAAAAAAAATGAATCCCCACAGAAGCCGAATCAAACAACTATAAGATGTGAGAAATGAATGAGCTCAAAACTGATCCATTTTCCCTATCCTGAATAACAGACCTGGTCTTATATCAATACAGTCCTCGATTTACAACAATTCATTTAGCGACTTTTGAAGTTATAAAACCAAAAATGTGACTTATGACCATTTTTCACAGTAACAACCATTGCAGCATCCCCATGATCGTATGATCAAAATTCAGACGACTGACAGCTGACTCATATTTATGACGGCTGCGGTATTCTGGGGTCCTGTGATCCCCTTTTGCGACCTTCTGACAAGCAAAGTCAATGGGGAAGCCAGGTTCACTGAAAAACCACGTCACTAGCTTAAAAACTACAACGATCCACTTGATCTCTATGGCAAGAAAGATTGTAAAACGAAGCAAAACTCGCTTAACAAAATGTTTCACTTAGCAATGGAAAATTGGGGTTCAATTGTGGATTGTAAGCTGAGGATTACCTGTATTGATAAGTCTCTAGCGCTGATTTGTATGCAATAATCTGAGATGGTTAGTCAAAATTTGCTGTTCAAAGCAAAACAAGTACCAAAGAAATGTCTCCGCTTTGGCAAATTTCTTGCAATTGGATGATGCTCTTAGCCGTTTCCAGGAGCCACAGGATGAGGTCCTCATTTCTGGCCCTCAGAAAATAAGTGAATTAATGATACAACAGGAATGGAAAGGAGCAGGAATGTTTCAGGAGGTTTAAAAGAGCAAAATGATTGCCTTGAGCCTCTTATATTCTTCCCAGAAGTAGAAAAATGGGCTTTTTCAAGATATTCAATGAAGCTAGTATAATTTAACTTGAAAACAGCCCCATTTTTCAAGGGGTTGTTTTAAAGGATGAAGCAAGTCCCTTAAGTCTTGCTAGACATGTACAGGGAGTCTTCAACTTATAACAGTTCATTTAGTGACCATTCAAAGTTACGACAGCACTGAAAAAAGTGAGCTACCATTGTTTTTCACACTAAGGACCATTGAAGCATCCCCATGGTCATGCGATCAAAATTCAGATGCTTGGCAACTGACTCATATTTATGACGTTGCAGTGTCCCTGGGCCATGGGATCCCCTTTTGCAATCTGCTGACAAGCAGAGTCAATGGAGGAAGCCAGTCACTCAACAACCGTATTACTAACTTAACTATAGAAATTAACATTACCGCTACTAGACAGGAGATTAAAAAAGCTTGCCAAATCAACCGCCATTTTAACCCAATCACTGGTTTACCTTTCTGGTAAACGTCTACCAAAAAAATACCATATAAGATAAACTCTGTGTAAAAAATAAAGAAACCCCCCCCCCACCCTCGTGAATTGTAAACCCTTAGATATGAGGGCATGGCATGATATTATAACATCTATATCTCTTAAGAGAAGGTGGACTACTTTAACAATAAACCAGAAATCAAGTATGCAGAGATATAGATCCCCTCCCACAGCTCCCACTCCAGCTATATTTTTCATCCAACAATTTTGGTGAAATGTCAGCCTGCCCTTCCCCACACCTTTTTGGGATGCCCAGACGTGATTTAATTATTTGCAACTATCAGTGGTGGTATTCAGCCAGTTCGGACTGGTTCTGGCAAACCGGTAGTGGCGGTCTGTGGGTAGAGCAGCCCAACCCTCCTGGCGCTATGCTGTCGTATTTAGCCACATTTTCTAAGCTGTGTGCATGCATGCAAGCTGCGTGTGTGAGCAAAGCCCCACACATGCGCAAAAGGCATGCGCACGCTCACATTTTCAGTGCGCGGTGAACCAGTGGTAAAATTATGTGAAAACAGAGGTGGGATTCAAATAATTGAACAACCAATTCTATGCCTTAATGATTTCTTCCAACAACCAGTTCACCAATGCTCAGAAAGTTAACTATCGGTTCTCCCGAAGTGGTGTGAACTGGCTGAATCCCACCACTGTGTGAAACCCACTTCTGGCAACTATGCAGGAGAGTAAGGAGTAGTGCCAAAAAAAGAAAGAAACCATCTCTCCCCAGACTTGTAAGTCTGAGGATTTTTTCAGCAGAATATTTGGGCTATTAAATTTCTGCCCTCTCTGTGACTGGAGGGGAGAACAGATTATGGCAGCTGAAAGCTTCTCCATCTCCTAGTCCTGGGCCTGCTTCCCATTCATTCCTCTCTCTCTCTACAGAAGCTGGGGATTAGAAAGTTGGCAAGAGAACGAAGAGCACCTGACCCTTCTAGGATAATTTGCCTTGGGCCCTCCCAGGAGCTGGACTGAGCTGGGCTAAGCTCCCTACTGACAGAGTTGGAGGGCTTAACTCCTTAAATCCTTTCTCACAGCAAGGCAAAAGTCCAGCTTTTAATCTACTCAGCGGCCAGGTCTCTTTTCTCTTTCAAGAGCTGTGGGATTCCTGGCTCTCAGCCCCATCCAACCCCCTTGTGGTGCAGGAGACTTTGGAAAGGGAAAAGAAGGGAAGGGTGGATGAAGGAATGTGGATCTGGAGTCTGGAAATCTCCACTTTGCACACAAAAAATGCAATGGGTAAATACCTAATACTGTCACAGCGTGTGAAAACCAACAGAATGTCAGATCCTATGTCCTGAGACAGACTTCCCCTCTTGAAAGAAACAAAAATCATTTATGTGATGGCATGCCTATTCTCTGCTCAATTCATCTTGCTCTTTTTGGTACATTTAAAAAAAATTCCCTGTTAATAATACTTTTTCAGCCAATGTTCAAGGTGCCAGATGGCAGGTTGACTGCAGCATCCTTTGATTTGGACCCTATCCCAAACTCGCAGCACTCTCCACAAAGCAAATAAATATCAAATAGTTACTCAACTGTTGCAAATTACTTCCTCCTTCCCTGACTTCTTTTAGAGGAACGGAGCAATCCTGTAAGGAACTGGCTATCATGGCAAAAAGTCCCCTGCTTTTTTTTTTCCCAATTTGGACCTCCTGTTTTGAAGTCCCTTCCTGTGGGACAGTTAATAATTTTATGAAGGAAATCATAGAAAGATTATATACATCTATAGACCTTGTAGATTCTCCCTCTTCCCATTTTTAGATACAGCTGTGTGTCTTGTTTCCAAGAGATCTGCTGAGGCCTCACGTACGGAGCAGAATCTATGCTTCTACTGAAAGTCTTACGCTGACATCATCACTGCTTCTAATTCCCCTTTGGACCTTGGAGAACCTGTTTTGCGTTGCAGATGCTTCTCAGCTGAGGACCCAATTTATGCTGTGATATATTGGTCCTCCTGCAAATGCTCAAGATTCTTGGTTTGATTTGATATAATTGGGTGAAGCAAGTGCTCTGATGTTCCCTTCCCAGTTCTCACAGCTTCTTCTGGTTAAGCCACTTGGGGGGTACAAGGAAGAGTGGGAAGGATACACCAAACTAGGTCAGTCTAGCAAGAATTGATTCCTTGTTCGCATGCACTGGGCCAGCTATTGCTTTGCGATTAGAAAGAGCTCTCAGAAGTTTGAATTTCCAGCAGTGACAGCATTAATCCTGCTAGACATCGAACTAACAGGAAGCAAAGACAAGGAATACTCCTTTTCAACCAGGCTTCTCACCCTTCTGATATGTAAGCTTTGGACCCACAGCGTCCCATTGTTTTGCCCCTGATATCAGGCTGGAATGCCTCTCCTGCCGATTTCTGTTTTGTTTCACTCATTCAGTGTTTAATCGGTTCCTGTTTATCCTGCGATAGGAGATGGCTTTTGTCTGTCTGGGAGTGTGTATGTCACAGATTTGGCATCAGGGTCAGTGGCATTTCCTTTGGGACAGATGTTCAAGGGCCTTTACAGCAAAATGGACAGAACAGCCTCCAAAAACACAGCACATGGCTCATTTATTTTGAAATAAAGTCAATGCACCTGTAATAACCCAAAGAGCTTCCTCCTAAGATCATTTGAAGTAAAATAACATACACAATCTTGCATAAGGCATTCGGAGTCACTGCCTCCAGCGAACAAACTGCACTGCTCATTGAAGTTTGTTTCTAAAGAGATTTGCTCCCCCAAATAGCACCAAAGGACTTCCAAAAAAGGTAGACACATCTCAGGTAAGGAGAGTGTGAACAGTTCATTGGTGGGATTTCCTTCCCCACTTGGTTGTTTTCCAAGTGTGAAAGTGAAAAGCTATTTATGGCATGCTTTTTCACTCAAGCTCTGGGGTTCCAGGTAGCTCATGCCAGGGAGCTATTAGCCCAGACCGAGCCACAGTTCTGTACTGGAGGAAGCAGGGAAAGAAGTTACCCACAGAATCTACTTAAGAGAACCCTCAAAGTCACCCAAAGTGTCATCTATCTCTCTAATGAAGCCTCTGCCCTCTGTTGATTCCAGATGGTAAATCAAATTGAATTGAATTTATTATATTTCTATGCCACCCTATTCCCAGAAGGGACTCAGGGCGGCTCACAACCCAAGTCAGGAGGGGGGGGGGAGGGATACAAATGGAAAAAAAGACATGGACAAAACAATACCACAATTTAAAAACACTCAACAGCCACATCACAGCGGGGACAGGAACTCATCAGCCCCAGGCCTGTCGGAACAGCCAGGTTTTAAAGGCTTTGCGGAAAGCCTGGAGGGTGGTGAGGGTCCGAATCTCCGCGGGGAGCTCGTTCCAGAGGGCCGGAGCAGCCACAGAGAAGGCCCTCCTCCGGGTGGTCGCCAGTCGGCATTGGCCAATGGATGGAATTCGGAGGAGGCCTAATCTGTGGGATCTGATCGGTCTGTTGGAGGTAATTGGCAGCAGGCGGTCTCTCAAGTACCCAGGTCCAATACCATGAAGGGCTTTATAAGTGACGACTAGCGCCTTGAAGCGTATCCGAAGACCTATAGGCAGCCAGTGCAGCTCGCGGAGGATAGGTGTAACGTGGGTGTACCGGGGTGCACCCACAACCGCTCGCGCGGCTGCATTCTGGACAAGCTGGAGTCTCCGAATGCTCTTCAAGGGCTGCCCCATGTAGAGCACAAATCCTTTGGAGGTGCTTCCCTGTGAGAAAGCAAAGCCAACTTGCCCTTATATGATATCCATTCAGAAGCTCACAAAATTGTCATTGTGAAATGTGAGATGCTGGTCTGCCCTGCAAAAGACTGGAATGGTGCTGGGGCACAATTTGAGAGGGCTGGTGTGCAGAGGAAGGAAAAGTTAAATACTCCCCCCCCCAACAGCTGAGTTTGCATGCTGCCCCTTTTCCCATCCTCTGGACATTCCCTGCTGCATTGAAATAGGCCCTTCTGGGCCACAACCTTGCTGTGGATCCCGGAGGTGCCCAGCAAATCCCTATCTTTCTTTGCCAAGGTCTCATCTGTAAAATGGGAACATCAGGGGCAAAAAAAAAGGTACTATACAGAAATACATTGCCATGATTACCTGCTTTAAAATGAAAATAAAAAGGGCTTTAAGCCAAGCCCTTTCCTGTTCCCTGACCCTCCCCTCACCCCAATCACTCCTTCAAAGCTTCCTTGACTCAAAGCTAGCAAATTCCCATGGAGGCCAAAGGTCCCCCCAGCCCAATTCCACCCCCTTTGTGTGGTTTCAATCTCCTCCCCCATCTCCCCAGGCCCCAAGAACATGGACGTAGGACCGGCCCAAGGGCTAAAAACACACCTCCTCCCTCTTTTCGCTCCCCCAATTGCAAACTTTTAAGGTGGGGGGGGCTGCAAAGTACAATAGGAGCAGACACCCTCCCGCCGCCCAAGATTCCCCCTTGTCTCTGCCCAAATCCCGGGCGGGATTCCTTACCTACCATTCGCTTCTCCCCAAGACGGCGGCGATTTTTTTTGGGGGGGGGGGGTCCCCTTCTGGATAAGCGAGTGGAGTTTGATTTTTCTGCCATCCAGAGCTCGGCTGGGCAGAAGAAAAGAAGAGGCGTGTGTGTGTGTGTGTGTGTGTGTGTGTGTGTGTGTGTGTGTGTATGTCCGTGTTGTGTGTGCGTGTGTGCGTGTGTGTGTGTGTAACAGCCGGCCGAGGATCTTCACTCCCAACACCGATCCTATCTCCAATCGGGGAAGGGAGCTTTCTTCGACCTCATCTTGAGGGCGCTGGGTGGGCTCCGGCCGAGGAAAATCCACCCCTCCTCGGGGTTTCGATCAGGCAAACGAAACGAGGCGGGGGATCGGGGAGGGCAGCATAGAAGGCGGCCGGAGACTGAAGGCGGCGGGAGGGAGGGTGTGTGTTGTGTTGTGTGTGTGTGTGTGTGTGTGTGTGTGTAGGGGGGGTGCGGTTATTGTTTGTTTACCTCCTCGCGTCCTGCCCCTGACGGCTCCTCATCCTCTCGCCGCGGTGCCTGCTTGTCTGTGTTATGTCTCCCGCTTTCGCGCGCGCACACACACACACACACACATACACACACACCGGCTGTAGCTTAGCGTGGCTGTCGGCTGCACACCTCCAGCGTATGGTGTGGTGTCTCGGTGTGTGTGTGTGTGTGTGTGTGTGTGTGAGTGTGAGTGAGCGCGCGCGCGTTATTCTCCCCCGACGTCTGCCTTAACCCTTCGGCGCCTGGAAGGAGATCCGCATACAGCCGTGCTGTACCGGGGTGTGCTAGGCGGACGGGGCTTGGGAGGCGGAGGTGGGCTTCCCTTCCTTCAAAGGAAGCGATCGCGCGAGGGGAAAGAAGAGCCGGAGGGCCGAGACTCAGCGGGGGCTTCCCTCCCCTTCTCGGGAGGCTTAACACGCCCTCTTTCGCACCTGAAAGACGCCTTCCGTCTTTTATCTCCCACGAGTGCCGGTGGGAAGGGAAGGGGGCAGGCGGGGGTTTCTTACCCAGAGCGGAGGGGGGGAAAGGGGGCATGCTGCGTATGCTCAGAGGCTCCCTCTTCCTTTCAGTTTTGGCCACCTGGGAATTGCCGTTGTGTTTTTTTTTTTTTAAGGGACACAAGTCAACCATTATGAAATATTTGCAGAAATCTGCAAATCTTTATCTGGAAAGTCTGGGGCGCTTTCGTTAAACAGTTTCCCCTCCGTCTTGCCAACCCATTTATTCACGATAGTGCCGTCCTGATCCCCAGCCCTAAATTTAAGCTCCCCCCCACCCAATCTTCCCAAAGACGATTGTGCTCAGAATTGAATCTTGGTTAACTGGGAAAGTGTGGTCAACCTGGTTATACGCCAGTCTATTGCCAACCAACTCTTTATAACCTTTTTAGTTAGCAAGAAGCTGTGATCACAAGGAGGCTGCAATCTAAAGACCTTCTCTCTGACAGTGAGGGGGGAATGAGATTCCCTTCATTGTGTATCTTATTCATGGGTTTGAGATATGAGGAGCCTTTGGAATTTCTTTCACTGGATGGACAAGCCATTGGTCCTTCCGTGCACAGATGTGGGCTAAGCCAAAGTGGGATTCATTTTATCTTACCTTGATTGGTAAGTGAATGTTAATGATTATTATTAGATGTTATCAATCTAATCAACTCTAGGCAGCAAACATATTGCACCTAAAACGGTTTCTACAACAACAACCCTGTGAAGTGGGTTGAAAGAGACAGACTGGCTCAAAGCTACCCAGCCGGCTTTGGTTCCACCACAAAACCGTGTTCGACTAAAGGGCGCTCAACGAAACCGCGTAGCTGACGTCATCACAGCGCGACGAAAAAAGCACGCTGTAAACGCTAAACCTAAAATTAACCCCTAAACCTAAACCTAACCCTAACCCTAAACCTAACCCTTAACCTAACGCTAAACCTAATCCTAACCCTTAACCTAACCCTAAACCTAACCCTTAACCTAACCCTAAACCTAACCCTAACCCTAACCCTTAACCTAAACCTAACCCTAAACCTAACCCTAACCCTTAACCTAAACCTAACCCTAACCCTTACCTTAACTTGAATCGGCTTGCTTTCAAAGCGCAATTTAAAGCGCCCTTCTTTCTCCGCGCTCGCTGTTGTCGCCCTGTTGATGACATCAGCGACGCACTTTAATTGGGCGCGCTTTAGTCGAGTGCGGTTTTGTCGTGCCACGGCCGGCTTTCACTGGACTAGGAGTCGGTCTCCTTTGTCATTACACAAAACTGGTTCTCAGTTATGAATCAGGTCGTGATGGCTTATTTAGCTTTAAAATCCTGGTTTTTGTTCCACATGAGAGCAGCACAGAGGTGGGTTCCTACCAGTTCGCACCTATTCGGTAGAACCGGTTCGTCAAATCTACTGAACCGGTTAGAAGAGGTTCCACCAGGGGACCCGGAAAGCAGGCCACACCTACAGAAGAGGTTCCAAAATTTTTTGAAACCCACCACTGGTCCTTGGATATGGTTATTCTACACTATCATGCTCATATTTATAAAACTCAGTGCCTCTGTGAAAGGTAAGGATGACTACTGCGTTTGTGGTGCAATCAGAACATTGCGTGTGTTGAAGTTGTTTTAACGCAAACCAAAGATGCCTTTTAAAAAAACAAGTTTACATCATATTCTTATGCACGCCAGTGCTGTGTGTGAGGTAATTTAAAGTGGTTCTGACAAGTGTCGTCGGCATCTTCATATCCGGTCACATGGGTAGCAAGCCACTCCCACAAAGGAGGCCACACCCACAGAGTAGGTTCGAACAATTTTTGAAACCCACCACAGGAGCAGCACCTGACATTTCTCCTTCTGCAGAAAAGGGTTAAGAGTTTGTAGTTCTGCAAGCCTAGGAATCCAGCCATTCTCCAGGAATGTTGCATGTCAGTCAAGCCATCATTTTCATTTGTTTTGGAATAATATTTTAAGTGAGTCCAGTCCAGTAGTGGACTTGACTTATTTTTATCACTGGTTTGCTGCCTGCACACAATCCACGCATGCGCCCGGCCTCAAAAACGTGGCTAAATAGAACGCCATAGCGCCGAGGTGGGTGGGCGCGCCCACATACAATTTCCACTACCAATTCTCCTGAACTGGTCTGAACCAACTGAATACCACCTCTAGTCCAGTGCTTATGGTTTGTTAATCCGGGTTTCAGGTTTCATGTATGGTGTGGATTCAATCCAGCATGTCTGAACTGACTCCCCAGGCAGGTTTTTAGGAACTTTAACAAGTTCTGGCTGTGGCCGTGTAGATGATCTATTTGCAGGAGCCACAAATAAACAGCTGTTTAATCCAAGTAAGAATGGAATAATGGGGAACATAAAAGCACTTTTCCGATATTTGAGAGTCTATTTCAGGGAACAAGGTGTGGATTTATTCTCCATAGCATCTAAGGGTAGAAAGGCAGGAAAATGGGTAAAAGCTTTAGGAGAGAAATTTTTACTCAAAATGAGGAATTTTCTGACTGAGAATTATGGTGTCAAGCAGTGGAACCCCCTCTTTCCTGTAGTCCTGGGATTCAGTCACTGGGGGCTTCCAAGCAAAGATTGGATAGCCATTGGAGATGACAAATAGGCAGGGCTGGAATAGCAGATCTCCCCTCCGACTGTGTAATTCTATTATCTTGTGAAGATGAAATAATTGGCACATACGTATAAGTCAAGAGCAAATTGCATTCAAAAACTGGAAAAACGAACGGTAGGTATGCCTATACGAGTCCGTGCACAGACCCCTAAAAACATGTGGCACAAAGATGTTTTAATAAAAACACATGCACACAGTATATATAGCTCCAGTAACTAGCCGAAATGTTTTAGTTTATAATCTGACAAATGACTGACATATCAGACATAATGCCCCCAAGGTATCATTGATTACATAGTGTCCCCAAGGCATCATTAGAAATGGCATAAATGTGCTCTGTAAGATTTTTCCAAGAAGGTATCTTCTCTGTTGCCTATAAATGATGTGAGTTGTAACTTAGTATATCCGGAGGGCAGTGGTGGGTTTCAAATTTTTTTGGAACCTACTCTGTGGGTGTGGCCTCCTTTGTGGGAGTGGCTTGCTGGCCATGTGACCTGGTGGGAGTGGCTTGCCGCTATGTGTTTTCTTTCTCTCTCCCTCTCTCTCTCTCTCTCTCTCTCTCTCTCTCTCTCTTTCCTTCCTTTTGTCTCTCTGTCCCTTTTTTCTTTTTTCTTTCATCTCTCTCACTCTTTCCTTCCTTTTGTCTCTCTGTCCCTTTTTTCTTTTTTCTTTCATCTCTCTCACTCTTTTTCTTTCTTTTTTTCTTTTTTTTCTTCCTTTCTTTCTCCTCTCTCTGTGTGAGTCTGTGGGGGGGGCTCTTTGCCCCTCCCTCCCTCCCTCCCTCCCTCCTTCCCTCTGTGTCTCTCTATGTGATTCTATGTGTCTGTCTCTGTGTGTGTATCTCTCTCCTCCCTCCCTCTGTGTCTGTGTCTCATTCCCTCTATCCAGTGGTAGGTTTCAAAAAAATTTGGAACCTTTTCTGTAGGTGTGGCCTGCTTTCTGGGTCCACTGGTGAAACCTCTTCTAACCGGTTTGGTAGATTTGACGAACCGGTTCTACCGAATAGGTGCGAACTGGTAGGAACCCACCTCCGCCGGAGGGTCTGTAGTTGGGTGGCTTGTGCTGGATAAAACTGCATAAGTAGCTGACTATGCTCAATCCAGTCATGAGCTGGGACAATTTTCATGTGCATTCTTATTTTAACACATTAGGTTCAATACATACGTACACAAACCAATTTGCAATCCAGCTAGGCATACACAAATACACAAGAAATGAATAAAAGAGACACAGGCAAAAGCAAAACACACTCTTAAGTTGCAACCAGAGGTAACAGCCTTCTCTACCTTGGTGCCCTCCAGATGTGTTGGACTTTGACTCCCATAATTCCCACCCAGTATCATCAAGTTGTGCCTCAAAATGCCTGAAGGAGGGTTCTAGATTTTTTTTACGTTGGGAAAAGCTACTCTACATCTTTGTGATGTGTGTGTATATGGTTTTTAAAAAGGTTCATTGATGAATTTTCACCATTTTAATTTTCTGGAAAAAATGTTCCCAGAAAACTCAGAACTCCTGCTTTTTCTAAATGCATAATTAATGCTATTTTTTAAAAAAAATACTAACCGATCTTTGGTAGGCCAGCAACCACACTGGTATCATGGTTTGTTTATTGTAACGTTTCCTCTGTTGATTTCAGTTGTACTTTCTCCCATGTAAGGGGATTACAATAGGACTTCCCCAGTGTATGCTGGATAACTGAAAGTGTTTACAGAAGGGATCTGCTGGATAATGGGCAGACTAAACATATTTTAAATAAAACAAATATTGGGATGCAAATGAGTAAACTGGAATTATATTCAAGAAGCTAGTTTACGAGACCATGTTATTTGCGGGACTGCCGATCTCAAATCATTTTTGCTCAACCAATAAGATCTGACAAGGTCAGAGCTCTCCAGATCCCATCTCTTAAGCAATGTCATCTTGCAGGAGTCGGGAGACATGACTTCTCTGTCATTTTGCCTGCCTACAAAAAAACCATTCCCCTCCAGATCTAAGCAGCTTCAATCCTGCCTGCTTTTCTGAAGGTCTTAAAGGCATGGCTTTGGGCCAGGGGAATTTGGATTTTCATCTGATGCTATTTTTTTTTATTGCTGAACAACCTCAGCAGAATTTTTTCATATATATGCCCCCCCTTCTCCGTCCAGGAACGAAAGCCAAAACAGACGTACGAAAGAATGTTTTAATCAGTCCAGACTCTTGTTGGCTGCAAGCCCAAAATAAACAAATAGCTAATCGCTCTGGCAAAAAGTCCTATACACTCACGCAGCACTGCAACAGGCTTCTCACGCAGCACTGCAACAGGCGTGGCACAAACAGTCTCTTTTATACTCAGGAGAGGATCTTAATCAGCATCAGCTAAGCATAATCATCTACAATTACGCAGTTGTTCCTTCCATCGAGTAGCCCTTCGTCTGCATGCATCCTGAAACAACTCCCAAATGTTTTCCTGAACATTCCCTTTGATCCAATGCTCTGCCGCCACCTGGTGGCCAACCAGTCTCTCCTTGCCCTGCTCAGAGTCGACACCCTGTCCAGGGTCCTCCACCTCCTCCAAGGCCGACTCATAAGACCCCTCGCTGTCGGAGTCTGGCGGCAGCTCCAACGGCTCCTGTCGGGCCACAACATTATATATATATATATAGCACCATTCCCAACTAATCCTTAGAGCCCAACTTCATAAACAGGGTCTCACATCCGGTGACCTGTAGGGCAGCACACCTAAAAGCCATAAGGGATTCCTAGAAGACAGTCACCAAACCTTAACTCCTCCCAGAGTTTTGGCTGATGACCTATCTGGAATCCAACTGGGTATATCTCTTAAAGGGCCACCCCTCCTTTCTGCGCCCAGCCAGATCTCAATAATACATGCTAGGTTGGCCCCTTCATTGATGATTAGATAGCAGATAGGAAGGGGGGGCTTATTACAAATCATTTAAAAGCAGCAGTTGGAAACGATTTGATCTAGAATTGATTGACTCTTCTTTAACCCACTGTACTCCCAGTAACTCTTTCCCGTATGGAAGTTGAGAGCTAGAGGGAACTGCACCTTCACATTATCAGAAAGTAATCAACTATTTCAGTGGCTTTTTCTTAGTACCAATAAAGATTCTTATTGAGCTGAGCACTAAAGTCTAAGAAGGCTATGCTGAGAATTCAGAAAATTCTGCTGAGCTCTTGCCTATAAGCCCAAAATCCAGGCCATAATTCAAAGGAATCTATCCTTTCTGTCAATTTTTTCCTCAATGCCAAACTTTCACAGCTATCCAGTCAATCACTTCATTAGAAATACCAATGCTTTTGTATTCCAATTTTTGTTGTGATAGAAATATACCTATACTTACACATTTTATTGTGTAAGTTGGAAATTACCTTCCTTGCGTCTCTTGTTCACTTTTTAGAGCACACTGTCCATTTATATCTATTTCAGCCCCTCCCCCAAAAAAACCCAAACCGCTACCTTTGTTCTTCACTGCTCACTTGTTCACTAAACATAGTGGCTGACATTTTATTTGTCTTAATATTAAAGGGTTTTCATTTTTATTTATTATTTTATTTAATCATATTTATATTAATTCCATCCTATTAATTTTATAGTGAGCTCCTCCAGATCTTTTTTTTTTTACTTTAGCTAACAGCTCTGTTGTTTGTAAATGATAAAATGTTCAGTTGTAAATTCATTTCCTACAACAGCTTCCTGTTCATTATAAAGGGTCCTCAGAAGAATATGTACATACATACGTGTTGTGGCCCGGCAGGAGCCGTTGGAGCTGCCGCCAGACTCCGACAGCGAGGGGTCTTATGAGTCGGCCTTGGAGGAGGTGGAGGACCCTGGACAGGGTGTCGACTCCGAGCAGGGCGAGGAGAGTTTGGTTGGCCACCGGGTGGCGGCAGAGCATTGGATCAAAGGGAATGTTCAGGAAAACATTTGGGAGTTGTTTCAGGATGCATGCAGGAGAAGGGCTACTCGACTGGAAAGAACAACGGAGTAACTACAGGAGGTGATTACGAGCAGCTGATGCTGATTAAGATCCTCTCCTGATTATAAAAGGGACTGATTGTGCCACGCCCTGTTTGCAGGAGTCAACTTTCTCGTTCACATTCATGATTCAGAGAAACCAACTTGGAGAAGTGGTTTGCTGTGAGAGTTTGTTTTTGCATTTGCTGCTTAACCTGCTGCCATAATGCTTATCTTTGTTTATTTTGGGCTTGCAGCCAACAAGAGTCTGAACTGATTAAAAGTATTCTGATTTACGTTTGCTTGTGGCTTTCGTTCCTGGACGGAGAAGGAGGGGGGGGGGTCAGAACACATACGTATTGTACATATGTGCTAGCAAATTGGTATCAACTCTCAGCAACCACATAGACCAGAGGTGGAATTCAGCAGGTTCTCACCAGTTCTGGAGAACCGGTAGCAGAAATTTTGAGTAGTACGGAGAACCGGTAAATGCCACCTCTGACTGGCTCTGCCCCCATCTATTTTCTGCCTCCCAAGTCCCAGCTGATCTGGAGGAAATGGGGATTTTGCAGTAACCTTCCCCTGGATTGGGGTGGGAATGGAGATTTTACAGTATCCTTCCCCTGCCACGCCCACCAAGCCATGCCATGCCCATGCCATGCCCACAGAACCGGTAGTAAAAAAATTGAATCATGTTTGTAATGATACATTCATTGCCATCATAATCAAGTCCTATCACCTTGCTGATGGTTGTCCTTTACTTTCACCTTTCCCAACATGATGGGCTTCTCATAGTGTTGTTTTTTTTAGCTATCCATGTTATTCTCAAGAGTCTTTTCCAAAGCCAAAGTTCAAAGATGACAGCAGTTTTTCTATCTTCTTCAAAGTCCAACTTTGATTTGGTTTCCACAGACTTTCTTTTCTCCACAGGGAAAGCCACGGCTTGCAAGTCAAGATCTTTGTAGATGAAGGCCCATGATAACATCGCAAAATCTTTTTTCCAGGCCTTCATAGCAACCCTACCAAGTGCCAGTTGGAACAATATTTCTTGCCTGCTGGTTTCTTTACTGTTGATAATTGATTCTAAAAGGTAGAAGCTACCCATCCTTTCAGTATCTTCACTACAGTTCTAAAGCTGGTTGCTATATCTGTTGTCATTGTTTTGGCCTTTATATTTAATCTTATCCCCTTAATTTTCATTGTGCTCTTTTGCCTTTCATTGCTAGTTACAAGATCCTTTGACAGGGTAGTGTCATCAGCATAGCAAGGTTATTGAGGTTTCTTTCTCCAGTTTTAAAACTGTAACGTTCCCGTGGTTCGTCCATGAGGCCAATGTGGAGAAAAGACAGGAGACGACCTTTCTCGGGATGGAGCGACCCAGATTGGGGGTCTGAGAGCCCCTTTTATTGAGATAGGACAAAGGCAGGAGGAGCAATAGCATGTGAGTAAAAACAGCCTGTAAAAGTACAATTTCTAATCTACTGCTCAGTCTATATATGGTCAAATCCTGGGCGTCATTGGTAGGGCACATCTCAGGATGTTATGTTATGAACTATCAGGATGTTATGGAGTTTTAGGAGTTTGTTTTCTCCTGTGTGGTTCAGCGTGGCTCTGCATGCCCCTGTATGAACTGGGCCATGGGTGACCCATACCTACACAAGGAACTATATTACAACATAAAACCATGCTCATCTTCTTCCAATCTAATCTCCACAATGTATAGTTATCATACTGTAGGAAGCTATCACCCAGCCCTCTTCCAGAAAAAAAATGAAATATCCTAGGAAATATTGAAAAGGCAGAATATTTCTCTGGATGTGAAAAGGCAGAAACATGTTTTAAAAGACAGAATAGCTGCCTGCAGCTTCCTGCCCGTCCCCACTTTGTCAATGAGCCATTAAAGCCTGATCTACTCCACTTTACATAATAAAGAGTTCTCCCCTTCAGCTCCAGAGTGATGGGATTAAGGCATGATAATATTGGGCCTTTTACCCAATTCGCCACATGGCATCTGAGAACTCAACCAAACCTGGATTCAAAACGCAGCCTAGAGAGTTGCCCCTGCATGGGCCCATGGGAGTCTGACAACCAATCAGAATACAATCTTAAGATCAAAAGCCAGAGGGGGATAAAATCAGGGACTCAGCTTCTCTTCCTCCTTTCCCTTCTCTTCTCCGCCAAAATTGAAGCATGTGATCACCTTTTCTGTTCAGGACTCAAGCCATGTCCACCATTAAAACCATCTTTCCAAGCGGCCTCCATGTCTCCAGTGTCTTTTTCCCCACTTGGAGCCGAACCCAGAAGGACATTTCTTCCAACAATACAATAGCCTTGACTCAGTCCTTTGTCCACCTGGAGTCAGTCCGTTTCTATATGAGCTGTTTGTACTGTGCTTCCTGTCCTGTATACGTCATGTTTCATAAGAGGGCAATGAAATGTTCTGAAGTTCTTGTCTTGCTAAGGACATCCCACATGGTTGATATAAAGGCTTTTCTATAATTAATGAAGCACATATTGACTTCTTTTTGGTATTACTTACTTTCCTCAATTATACAACATGCATCAGCAGCAACATGTCTTGTTCCTTGGCCTTTTCAAAAATCAGATTGAACATCTGGCATTTCCCTTTAAGTGCAGGCCTCTAATCTTATTGGATAATCCTAAACATCATTTTCCTAGCATTTGAAATTAATAGCTTGCACACTTTGCTAAAGTCCCTTTTCTTTGGTATTGGTAGTTAGGCTCTCTCTATATATACATATGCCTTTATTCTTTTTCTGTTTTTGTAAAATCAAGTCAGACATTGCTTGCGAGAGAAATTAGCATAGTGGCTTGATAATTTGTAAATGCTCTTACATCTTTCTTCACCACATATACACTTATCTTTTCCATTCTCCAGCCACAAAGTCTTTCTCCATCGTTGTTAACTTTAGGTTGTTTGCATTTTAATGTTCTCTTCTTAATATGCAGGTTTAAAAAGTTCAATGGGTATTTCATCTATGCTTACTACTTGCATATTTGACAAATGGTCTATTCTTGCATGTTACATTTCCTTTCTAATGGAGCTAATTCTTGAATATATTTCCTGCAAACGTTTCTGTTACTCCGTAAAACTGTTTATTGTCTTTCATTTTTATTTTAACCTCTTTTGCTTCCAGTAGCCTTTTTTGTGATTATACATGAGAATTCTGCCTTAGCAATGATATTTTCTATGATTTGGCTAGTTTCTTCTTGTTTGGTTATCAAGGCAGTTCGTTTTAAAAGCAATTTTTTTTCCACTTTGTAATTTTGGGAATATTTTTTCAGCTTCAATTTTTACAACGTCTCTTATCTCTTCCTCTAGCTTAGGGGGTGTCAAACTCGATTTCATTGAGGGCTGCATCAGGGCTGTGTTTGACCTCAGGGATAGGGTGGGGGGGCGGAGTGTATGTGGCCAAAGTGGGCATGTCCTGCTCGATGTCACTCATGTTGGCGCCTGTAGCAGCCCCAGTGCTCTGCCAGTGAAAACAGGCTGCCAACTCAGTTTCTGGCTGTGAAGGCCTCCTGCAAAACCATCTGCCAGCGAAAATGGAGCTCGGGAGGGCTTCGCTGGCAGAGGTTGTAGGAGGCCGTCGCAGCCGGAAACTGAGCTCAGGTGCCATTTTCGCTGGCACAGGCCCCACGGGCCAGTCCCTCACTGTTTAGAGGGTGGCCCCGTGGCCCAGATCTCAGCACCCCAAGGGCCAAATCCGACATGCAGTGCCCTAGCTCTTTATCTTCTGTTCCATACAGGTTAAGCATAGCAGATTATTTGACATCAATAGTTTATGAGCTCTTCCACACACTTTCATCTGAAAGTGTCCCTGTTTGCACTTTATTATTGTTTGGTTTCTATTAGGCAGCTGATCTGATTACAATCTTATGCATCTAGAGATGTATAGGCTGGGTTGCGTTGCCTGAAGCAGGTATTGGTAATAAAGAATCCACGTTGCAAAACTGGAATAACTTAGCCTATTGTACTGTATTTATTCATCCTAATCTTTCTATAAATCTAGGTCCCTCTATTTCTCAAATTTTTGCATTCCAGCACTAGCTCATCTACAAGGCTTACCTGTTGGGCAAACCCATTCAGTGTTATTACATTATTCTTTAGTGCGCCAAGTAAACAAGACATTAACACAGTGTTTCTCAACCTTGGTGACTTTAAGTCCTGAGGACTTCAACTCCCAGAATCCCCCAGCCAGCTATGTGATGCTGGCTGGGGAATTCTGGGAGTTGAAGTCCGCAGGACTTAAAGTCACCAAGGTTGAGAAACACTGCATTAACATATATAACAGGAGAATGATTATACTCTTTTAACAATTCTCCTGTGCTGTGATTGAGAAAGCAAGCCTTTCAAGGTTGATTTTACACCTGAATGAAGAAATTTGAAGCCAGCTTTTCAGTAATATCTATACATTGGAGATGGAAAATGAGAATATAGTAGCATAGGATTAGATCTCAGAAACTAAGCAGGATTAGCCCAAGTTAATATTTGGCAGGAAAAGGTCAAAGCGGGAAGAGAGGGGAGGAGAAGATCCCTTAAGGCAGGGACAAAACATTTCTGTATGCTGTTAAGAAAACTGTATGGATAGTTCCGTGTAAATCACCAGGAATCAAGCTTTGCTCTGTTGAAAGGCAAAGGGTTTCCGGTCCGTTCCCAGCCGGGAGCCACCATCGACGCTAAAAGAAAGTTTTGTGAAGACAGCTGCCTGGAAGTTATGAGTTTTTATTGAAGAAAGAAAGAACGGGAAGGATGAGACACAGCTCTGTCGTTCCCGGGTCTGCAGCATCCCATATACAGTTTGGTTTCCCCTTTTATACAGTTTTTCTTGCTTTAGGGTATTGTGTAAATTCGGATTTTATAAAGTTATTTTATTCCGGATGATTGTTCTGATCTTGATTCTCTTGTCTTCAGATTTCGTCTGCCCGGTGTTGTGGGAAGTTATCATCCATCCCTCTCCCAGAAAAATGAAATATCCTAGGAAATATTGAAAAGGCAGAATATTTCTCCGGATGTGAAAAGAAAGAAACATGCTTTTAAAAGACAGAATAGTTGCCTGTAGCTTCCTGCCCATCCACACTTTGTCAATAGGCCATTGAGAAGGCCAGGCTAGCCCACTTTACATAATAAAGACTTCTCCACTGCAGCTGCATGGGGAAGGGATATTATTCAACTCTCCACATGGCATCTGAGAACTCATCTATACCTGGATTCAAAACAGCCTAGAGAGTAGCCCCCTGCATGGCACCATGGGAGTCTGACAACCAATCAGAATACATTTCTTACACAGGAACAGGAAACAGAGATGGGACTGAACAGGGTATAAAAAGCCTAGCAAGCCCCTTCCTCAGCCCTTCTCTCTTCTTCTTCACCAACATTGAAGCATGTGATCACCTTTTCTGTTCAGGGCTCAAGCCACGTGGCCCTGTCCAACAATAAACCAAGTTTCCAAGCAGCCTCCATGTCTTCAGTGTCGTCTTCCCCACTTGGAGCTGAACCCAGAAGGACATTTCTTTCAACAGTGTCTTGTCCTTGGGCTAATCCTATCATAAGTTACGAGGAGGGTGTTTTCCTGTTGGGTGCTTATACCAAGGTGTCTGCTCTAGGTAAATAGTCATGATGTTTGTGTTATCTTGGGATTGGATTTTGTATTTGTGTTATTCTGGCTGGTCATTGCTAGACTTGGGTTTTTCCCCCCCAACTTCCTAATCGTATTATCTCATGTTTGAGTGTAACCTTTTCCTGGCTATGGCTCCTGGCTGCATGTTTATTAATTTTTTCTATACATAGCAATAGCAGTTAGACTTATATACCGCTTCATAGGGCTTTCAGCCCTCTCTAAATGGTTTACAGAGTCAGCATATTGCCCCCAACAATCCAGGTCCTCATTTTACCCACCTCGGAAGGATGGAAGGCTGAGTCAACCTTGAGCCGGTGAGATTTGAACTGTGGAACTGCAGATAGCAGTCAGCTGAAGTGGCCTGCAGTACTGCACTCTAACCACTGCGCCACCTCGGCTTCTGGGTTATTTCTGCTACCTTACTACAGCTCAAAGGAAGTTTTACCTTTCAGGATCAGATGACTGAAGGGAGGGGAACTTTGGAAAGGATTCTAATAACACTGACATGGCATTTACAGAAATCTTCCAAAAAAGAAAAAAAAAATACTGGGACCCTAAGGTGCGGTGGGTGGGAATTCTGGGTAGTGTAGTCCCAAGGCATCCAGAGGGTTTCAAGCTGGAAAAAGGTTAGACCGATTTCAGCCTTCTAGAGCAGTGTTTCTCAACCTTGACCACTTGAAGATGTCCGGACTTCAACTCCCAGAATTCCCCAGCCAGCATTCGCTGGCTGGGGACTTCTGGGAGTTGAAGTCCGGACATCTTCAAGTGGCCAAGGTTGAGAAACACTGTTCTAAAGCCCTTAATACCTCCGAAACACCCGCAGACCTGGGAAGCCGCTCCTTCCCGCCTGCAGGGAGGGGAACCAGACCCAGCCCAAGATTCCCGGAACAGCAGCTGCTGATCTTGGGAGCGCTGCCTTCTGCCTGCCCGTGTTGCCAAGCGGGCCCTTGTTGCGAATCACCAATCGGTGAGCTGCAATCAAAGCTCCGATATCTGCAACGCGTCCCGTCTTCTTTCCCTCGCTCGGCGGGGACAGAGGCTGTCGGAGAGAGTGGGCGTTTGCAGAGCAAGCTTAGTGCGATAGCGGCCCCTTCTGAGCCACCTGGGAACTGCAGGTGCGTTTACACGCTTTCTAAGAGCAGAGGGAGAGAAGCACTGTCAGTATGTAGCCTTCCATCTTACCCACCACCCACCCCACCCCATGATAACCAATGAAGCTTCTTTGATGAGAAGTGAAACGTTTTCTTCTTCTTCCTTAGGGGGAAAAAGACACACACACACACACACACACAGTCCAATTGCCCTTTGAAGAAGCACCTCTTGAGACAATTATGACGGATGCCTGAGAATCCCCACAAACATACAGCAGAGCAGTGGTGGGTTTCAAAATTTTTTAGAACCTCTTCTGTAGGTGTGGCCTGCTTTGTGGGAGGTATATAATTGTAAAACTCATTAAAACTTTTTTTTTTTTTTTTTCTATTTATTTATTTATTCATTTAGCACATTTATATAGCCACCCTTCTCACAAAAAGAGACTCTGGGCAGCTTCTAAGCAAAGTAACAATTAAAACCTTATCAAAATATTTTAAAAAGGCATAAATCAGACATAAATAACAGCAGAAATAAAAATGCAAAGGAATCAAACGTAAAAGAACTGCAAGATAATGGGAGCAGAACCATTATTTAGCTTCATTAAACCATTGTTCAGGCTCACCATGGGATGTCCAGGGTTGATGGAAGGACCATGTTTTTTTTTTTTATTATTATTATTATTTTTTATTTTTTATTACATAGACAACAATGGGAAAGGGAGAGGATGGAAAGAAAAAAAGGGGGGGGGAAGGGAAAACCCATCTTCACATACAATATGTCGTTTAATCACAGGTGCATCCCTACTAAGTTTATACATCCCGTATCTCTCTATTGTATATTTAATAAGCACCACAATAAGCTAGGGTTTGAAAAACAAAAAACAACAAAGTAAGACAAGGGAGAGAGGGAGGAAAAGAAAAAAAAAAAAAAAGTTCAAAAAGAGAAGGGGAAAAGAAAGGGGGGAAAAAGGGGTAGGGGGAGGGGGGAAGGCCAAAAAGGACAAAAAAGGTCCAAAAAGGAAGGGGGAAGAAAAAACAAAGCAAAACAAAAACAGGACAAAACAAAACAAAAAAAAAAAAAAAAAAAAAAAAACCATCATCACATGCAGCATGTCGTTTGATTACGGTTGTTTTAACATCTACATCTTCAAATAATGTTTACCATCTCAGATATTACCTCTAATGTAACTAAAGGTCTCATTTTCCTTCTACAATATATATTCAGTTAACATTAGCATTATTTTCCCCCAGAGAGTATACTTCTATTCATTGTTAATCTTACATTTCATACCTTCAAACAGAGATCTTATTCCTTCATTGTTCAACAAGGCATCGCTGCCTATATATACCAGTTTTCATTTGTTCCCCTACTAAAATTACCTTATTAGCAGCGAAATGTCATTATAATAAATTCTTAACCTTGTACATTATATCACCAGACCTTATATTAGTACTTCCATATATCATTGTTGAATTATTTCACAGCATAATTATAAAAACTCATTAAAACTTTTAATTAAAAAAAAAGAATAGAACAGAACAGAATAGAATTCTTTATTGGCCAAGTGTGATTGGACACACAAGGAATTTATCTTTGGTGCATATGCTCTCAGTGTACATAAAAGAAAAGATACATTCATCACAAATCATAAGGTACAACACTTAATGATAGTCATAGGGTACAAATAAGCAATCAAATCATACTAGGAAACAATATAAATCGTAAGAATGCAAGCAACAAAGTTACAGTCATACAGTCATAAGGGGGGAGGAGATGGGTGATAGGAAGGATGAGAAGATTAATAGTAATAGTAATGCAGCCTTAGTGAATAGTTTGACACTGGTGAGGAAATTATTTGTTTAGTAGAGTGTTGGCGTTCAGGGGGGGGGGAAACTGTTATTGTGTCTTGTTGTTCTGGGCTTGGAAGGGAGTGTTTAGGCTGGCCTCTCCTTGAACCTGTCCAGCCAAAGGGAGCCTGTGAGTTCTCTGGGATGTTAGGATTACAATTCCCTGAATTCCTGGACGGCAGGCCCTTTTGAGAGCTATTGTATATATTGATAATAACAGAGGCAAAAGTCACAAGAGTCAATGAGCCAAAGGCCTCTCTTTCACAATCTCTGCATGCACACCCATTGGCGTGTGTAGCACAGAAAGGCAATTAGTTGTCCCTTAAAAAGAGGAAACTCTTTTCCTCTGTAGGGGGATGTTACTTCTGAAGCTGTTTTCTTGCTGTAACTGAGAAGCTCAGTGGAGGAGATAAGAACTAATCTCTTCATTCTCAGCCAATTGGGAACCAACTGGGCATGAGAGAAAATAGAACAATTAGCAGGAAGGGGATATAGGTAGGAATCAGAGGTGGGTTCCTACCAGTTCGCACCTATTCGGTAGAACCGGTTCGTCAAACCGGTTAGAAGAGGTTCCCCCAGTGGACCCGGAAAGCAGGCCACACCTACAGAAGAGGTTCCAGAATTTTTTGAAACCCATCACTGGTCCTTGGAGATGATTATTCTACACTATCATGCTCATATTTATAAAACTCAGGGCCTCTGTGAAAGGTAAGGATGACTACTGCGTTTGTGGTGCAATCAGAACATTGCGTGTGTTGAAGTTGTTTTAGCGCAAACCAAAGATGCCTTTTAAAAAACAAGTTTACATCCTATTCTTATGCATGCCAGTGCTGTGTGTGAGATAATTTAAGGTGGTTCTGACAAGTGTCATCGGCATCTTCATATCCGGTCACATGGGCGGCAAGCCACTCCCATCCGGTCACATGGGTGGCAAGCCACTCCCACAAAGGAGGCCACACCCACAGAGTAGGTTCAAACAATTTTTGAAACCCACCACTGGTAGGAATGGAAAGACTTGGTAGCCTAGGTCTATCAATAGGCCAGGCATTTTCTGCTGTACAACAGGATAGGAAACTTCTCCAGATGTTTCTGAATTCCCAACATTCCTCACTGTTGGACAGGGAGATTGGGATCATTACTGGAAGTATAACTTTATAGCATCTAGACCAGTGGTGGGTTGCCAATATTTTTACTAATAATTTGGGCATGCTTCTGTGAGCGCTCATGCACGCACGCACGCAACGTCCGGGCAGGTGGGCAGAGCCTCCCACCACCACTACTAGCAATAGCAAATAGCAATAGCAGTTAGACTTATATACCGCTTCATAGGGCTTTCAGCCCTCTCTAAGCGGTTTACAGAGTCAGCATATTGCCCCCAACAACAATCCGGGTCCTCATTTTACCCACCTCGGAAGGATGGAAGGCTGAGTCAACCCTGAGCCGGTGAGATTTGAACAGCCGAACTGCAGAACTGCAGTCAGCTGAAGTAGCCTGCAGTGCTGCATTTAACCACTGCGCCACCTCAGCTCCTAGTCTGGGCCGAACTGGGAGCAACCCACCTGTGATCTAGACCAGTGTTTTTCAACCTTTTTTGTGCAAAGGCACACTTTTTTCATGAAAAAAATCACAAGGCACACCACCATTAGAAAATGTTAAAAAAATTTAACTCTGTGCCTATATTGACTATAGGCGGGTGTTTTTCCCACGGCACACCTTACACTATGTCACGGCACACTAGTGTGCCACGGCACAGTGGTTGAAAAACACTGATCTAGACAGCTACAGCTTTTCTGCTGTAGAAGATAGGTGCTCACGTAGCCATTCTACTGTTTCCTTTCAGAGTAAACTGTGTATGGCAAAACACAGAAATGGAATTCAAAATACAGGTAGTCCTCGATTTACAACCACAATTGAGCCCCAAATTTATGTTGCCAAATGAAATGCCTGTGAATTTTGCTCCATTTTACGACTTTTCTTGCTGCAGTTGTTAAGTGAATCACTGCAGTTGTTAGGAACACAGCTGTTAAGTGAATCTGGCTTCCCTATTGACTGTGCTTGTCAGAAGGTTGCAAAAGGTGATCACATTGTAGGAAGTTATCGCCCAGCCCCCTCTCAGAAAAAATGAAATATCCAAGGAAATATTGAAAAGGCAGAATATTTCTCTGGATGTGAAAAGGAAGAAATGTGTTTTAAAAGACAGAATAGCTGCCTGCAGCTTCCTGCCCATCCCCCTTTGTCAATGAGCCATTAAAGTCTCAGCTAGTTCACTTTACATAATAAAGAGTTCTCCCCTTCAGCTCCAGAGTGATGAGATTAAGGCATGATAATATTGGCCCTTTTACCCAACTCGCCACATGGCATCTGAGAACTCAACCAAACCTGGATTCAAAACGCAGCCTAGAGAGTTGCCCCTGCATGGGCCCATGGGAGTCTGACAACCAATCAAAATACAAGCACCGTATGGTCGTATGTGTGAAAAACAGTCATAAGTCACTTTATTCAGTACTGTTGGAACAGTCACTAAATGAACTGTCCTAAGTCAAGGATTACCTCCAGTACATCAAAGAAATTAAAGGCATGAGGTAAGAGAAAGAGATGGCTGGTTTATACCATTCCATAACTCCTGTTCTTGCAAAACCATCTTGCAAAATGACATCCATGCACCATTTAGTACACTCCTGTTTGATCTTTAAATCTGTTGCTCATTTCTTCCTAAGAATCTCATTGGTTCCATCCAATCGTGATTTTTTTTTAATGTTTTCTTTCCTCTTGACCCATTGATTTTTCCTTTCTATGCTTCTTTTGCAATCTGCTCCTCATTTAAACACTCTATGTGACCCTTATCCTAATGACCTCAAAGTCCATATTTTGTACACGTCACACACTTTTGTATCTAATGTATATTCATCCATCACCCTTTCCTTCCTCCCTCTGACAGTTCTTGTTTTACCACGCACACTTCTAAAGTAACTCATTCCTACTGCACTCAAGTGATGTTATTTTTTTCCCCTGAGATACCGGCTATATATATATATTTGCAATTGTTTATTTATTAAATACATTTATATGGCCACTTAACTCACATACAATGACTTGTTTGCTCTAATTTTCCTTGCCAAAGCCAGCCTTTTATACCCCTTTTAAAGATTTTTTAAAATCCCAGTTTCATTGTTTTCTTATAAATAATTCAAGATGGGGAACATAAACCCAATGCTCCTTCCTTCTCCTATTTTCCCAACAACAACCATCCTGTGAGGTGGATGGATGGGTGGGTGCAGAGGTGGGTTCCTACCAGTTCGCACCTATTCGGTAGAACCGGTTCGTCAAATCTACCGAACTGGTTAGAAGAGGTTCCACCAGTGGGCCCGGAAAGCAGGCCACACCTACAGAAGAGGTTCCAAATTTTTTTGAAACCCACCACTGGCAAGGATCTTGTAACTTGACAGCTTTAAGACTTGCATGCTTCAATGCCAGAGTTTCTGAATAGCTACTTGGACCGACCTAAGTACTAATTCATAATTTCATATCCGGTCACATGGGCGGCAAGCCACTCCCATCTGGTCACATGGGTGGCAAGCTACTCCCACAAAGGAGGCCACACCCACAGAGTAGGTTCCAACAATTTTTGAAACCCACCACTGGATGGGTGGGTGGGTGAGAGAAAGAGAAAGAGAGAGAGAGAGAGAGAAGGAGGGAGGAAGGCTCAAAGTCAATAGTGCCTCATGGCTGAGGCACTTGTGCCAGGACAATAATTACAGGTAGTCCTTGGCTTACAATAGTTCATTTAGTAACTGTTCAAAGTTACAACGGCACTGAAAATGTGACTTATGACCATTTTTCACAGTTATGACCATTGCAGCATCCCCATGATCATGTCATCAAAATTTAGATACTTGGCAACTGGCTCATATTTATGACGGTTGCAGTGTCCTGGGGTCATGTGATCTCCTTTTGCGACAAACAGACAAGAACCTTGGCAGCAACTCAGACTTCAACATAGACAGATAACAGCTTCTCCAGCGTTATGAATGAAGTTGAATCCTGCAAATCAGACTCCTCCCCGAGTCCCTCCTTAAATACAATCTTGAGAGGAGCCTAATTACAACCAGCTGAGTCCAATTATCTTTTGTAACTGCGTAGCTGTTTTCTCCGTCGATCTGCCCGGCGTTGCTGGGCATCCAGGACTACCACCTCCCTTGTCTCCTCGTCACTACTCCAAGGCTTGACTTCATGAGCACACTCTCTTCGGCTCTCACTGCTGCTCCATGCCTCAGGTGCCTCCTGGTGGCCAACCAGCCTCTCTTGCGCCCTGCTCTGAGTCAGAACCCCGTCCAGGGTCCTCTACCTCTTCCAGAGCCGACTCATATGGCCCCTCGCTGTCAGAGTCTGTTTGCAGCTCCAACAGCTCCTGCTGGGCCATAACAGGTTTGGATAGTCTAAAAAAAATCTGATTCTGTTACACATAGCTGGTTTGAGAAAGGTCCTGAACATTTTGGAATGAGCAGAAACATTTCACAGTTTATGGATACTTTAATGAAGCGTTGGCCAATAATGTCCAATGGGGAAAGGTTAGGAGAAGTGAAAATTAGACATGGAATTTTTCAAAATGATTCATTAACATCTTTACTCTTTGTACTATTGGTGGTGGCACTGGCAACAATTTTGAACAAGACCAATTGTGCATGTGACCTGGATAAAAAAGGAGTAAAAAAAAAATCATCTTTGCCTTATGTGGATGATCTAAAATTATTTGAAAAATGAGTGCTGAACTGGATTCCTTGCCGAAAAGCACAAAATAATTCAGCAAAGATAATGGAATGCAATTTGGAATTGACAGCTATACCATAAAGGCAGGCAAAATAGTTGAAGATTATGGAATAGCTTAATAATAAAGATTCGATAAAGGCAATAGCCCAAGAGAAAGATACAAACATGTAGGAATTCTGGAAGCTTCTGTTTTGTTTTTTATAAATTTTATTTTATTTTATCAATTTCATATATACATTCACAATTATATGATCTCATAACTGTTATTAATAATATGTATTTATAACAATTTTTCCCTACTGTTGACAATATACTTGAAGATTGCTTTTTTAACATCCCATAGATCCATCTTATCTTACAACGGTCCTACTTCTTCTTCCCTCCCTCCCTCTTCCCTTCCCTCGTTTCTTCTCTCCTACTCCCCTTCCTTCCCTCCCTCCTTCCCCTTCCCTCCTTCTCTCCTTCCCTCCTTCTCTCCTTCCCTCCTTCCTTCCTTCCCTCCTTCCTTCCTTCCCTTTCTTTTCTCCTTCTCTCCTTCCTTTCCCCCTTCCTTTCCTCCTTCCTTCCCCCCTTCCTTCTCTCCTACATTCCCTCCTTCCTTCCCTCCTTCCTTCTCTCCTTCTCTCCTTCCTTCCCTCCTTTCTTCTCTCCTTCCTTCCCTCCTTGCTTGGAATTCTGGAAGCTTCTGATTTACTCCAGAACCAAGTCAAAGAAAGTACTTCTGCCAAATATATCAAACAAGTTCAAAGAATTTTGAAATCAAAGCTAAAGGCTGGAAAGATCATTAAAGCAATCAGAGCAGTCCACAATATATCATACACAGCAGTAAGAGTTGACTGGATCCAGATGAGACCTGATAATTTGGATCAGTATACAAGAAAACCGAAGACAATCTACTATACTCTATTACACCCAAAAAGTGATGATTTGGAATGGAAGAAGAATGGAAGGGCCAGAGGATTCCTACAGGTGAAACAAATTGTGGAGGGGAAAAAAACCATGGCTTGCATATTAAGAAAAGTGAGGAATCTTTGTTGAAGGAAGTCAATCAGAGAAAGCTTCTGAAAATTAGTATAGAAAATAAACAATCAAAAACCCATTTGTTAATTGGAAGAACACGCCAATGCATGTTCAATACTTGAAGGCTATTGAAGGAAAAGCTGATTAAAAACTCCACTTAAGAGTTGAGATCAAGACTGTTAAAGAGAGAAATCGAACACTTTCTTTTAGCAGCTCAAGAATAACTTTGCGGATAATTGCATGAAAGTAAAAATTAATCATGTAACAAACAATCGTAAATGTCATCTTTGTAGTGATAGGATAACAAAATTGACCATTTGATCAGTGGCTGCAGCAAAATTTCACAAACTGATTTTTAGCAGTGTCATGATCATGTTGCTAACTTTATTCATTGGAAACTTAGTCTATTTCTTCTTCCTCCTCCTCCTCCTCCTCCTCCTCCTCCTCCTCCTCCTCCTCCTCCTCCTCCTCCTCCTCCTCCTCCTCCTCCTCCTCCTCCTCCTCCTCCTCCTCTTCTTCTTCTTCTTCTTCTTCTTCTTCTTCTTCTTCTTCTTCTTTAAATATATACCTTTCTCCCTGGCTCAGCTGATAACGGATCAGAGCCTGTGGCTTAATGGCTAAGACGTCTGCCTAATATGTAATATAGCCCAGGTTCGAATCCCAGTAAGGGTATGGCTAGCTGATGAGAGCTAAATAGCTTGAAATAGATCTATACTAGTCTCCCTTTATTTATTTATCAGCACAAATAAAACACAAATATAACAAAGGCAACAGTAAAAATATTGGGTTTCTGTCGTGATGGACTCTTGTGACGAGTCGATTGACAGAGAATGGAAGCAGTTAGCTTCCTCCCAAACATACATCCTTTACTTTCTATAGAATTGAAATTGAAAAACCGGTATTGCACTTATACCATAGAATTCAATATGGTTACTACCCTGGGATAGAAGCAGTTTTTCAGCCTATTTGTCCTTGTTTTTATTACCCTGTACCGTCTGCCAGATGGTAATAGTTCAAAAATAAAAGGTAATTTTTAAGTAATTAAAAATGGGTATATATATGAAGTGACTATTTAGAATACCTTGTTGAAAAATAAAGGAATAACATCTTTGTTTGAATGTATGATGTATAAGGACAATAATGAACATACTCGATAGTTGATTGGTGGGATTATACATAATTGAAAACAGTGATATACAAATATAAATGGTTGTTAAATTTTTTTCATATCGGGATAGGTGATTATATAAAGGTATATTGTTATTAAACAGACAATCAAGAATGTAAGGGAATTAGGTTTATTGAGAAAAATATATTAATTGTAATTGAATATACACTGTACAATGAAAGTGAGGTACCTAGTTATATTAGATGAAAAATCTGTAATTGTAAATGTAATTGAGAATATGGATGCAAAAACACTTGTAACCAAACGACATGCTGTATGTAATGGATGAGAATTTTTTTATGTTGTTTTTAATGTTTAAAAATAAAAACAAATTAAAAAAAAGGGGTACCCTGGATGAGATGGATCTTTAAGAATGTTTTGAACCCAAGAGGGAAAAAGAGGAGGAGGAAGGAGTATTAGATGTGATTGACGTTCCTTGAGTTATTTGTAAAAATAATAGTATATTAATCAATAAATAACCGAACCTAACCGGGCATGGCAGTGTTATGCAATATAAGCTAGCTCAGTGTTTCTCAACCTTGGCAACTTGAAGATGTCCGGACTTCAACTCCCAGAATTCCGAATGCTGGCTGGGGAATTCTGGGAGTTGAAGTCCGGACATCTTCAAGTTGCCAAGGTTGAGAAACACTGATAGGATAAAAAGATGCTTGGATAGTTTGTGGCTCACAGATTACGATCGCAAGGTGGGGCTAGTTTATGGCTCAGCGGGAATCTAGGTTGATCTGGTTAATGCTGTTATCCGTTTCCCACAAGGTCTCCCTTTACTCAACGGGTTACCTGCCCCGCTCCTTCTGCGCGGAGCTACGATAAGGAAATAAAGGCGGCAGAATTGGTTTTTAATCGTTCAAGACAGACTCTGCCCCACGCCGCCCTATCCTTTTCCTAGATGGGTGGGTGGATCCCACTCTGATGTCATTTCCCGTGGATTTCCCCTCCTCCGCCGACCCCCCCCCTTTCTCTTCCCCAGCCGGAAAATGAAGCAATCCTCCGGCTGGATGTTTTCCTCTTGCCTCTTTGGGAGGAGCCGGCGCTGCTACTGATTTCTTCTGCGCCTCGTTCCGGAGCGCGCACAACACCACCCCGCCACCAGCTGCCGCGCCTGGGTTTCTCCGCTTTGCAGAAACGTGTTTTTGCACCGCGCTTGGATCCCGAGCCGTTTTTGTTCCCGCGAACCGAGTGAGAGTCTCCGATTGCTTTCCGGGAAGGCTCCGGTTGGAGGTGGGGCGGGGGAATGATGTCCCATGACCCGAGCGAGCGGCCCCCCAACCCAGAGCCGCCCCCCGCCACTGTCTACGTGTTAGTGGAGGACCCACGCTCGACGGACGCCCTCCAGCTGCTCAGGTGAGACGAGACACCCTCCTCCCCCCCCCCCCGTCTTCCCAACTCTCCGGAGTTACCGGAATTGCCCGTAGCGGGAATGGGGAGGATTCCGAGAAAAAGGAGCCGCGCTTAGGCAATAGCAATAGCAGTTAGACTTATATACCGCTTCATAGGGCTTTCAGCCCTCTCTAAGCGGTTTACAGAGTCAGCATATCGCCCCCACAGTCTGGGTCCTCATTTCACCCACCTCGGAAGGATGGAAGGCTGAGTCAACCTTAGCAATAGCAATAGCAATAGCAGTTAGACTTATATATCGCTTCATAGGGCTTTCAGCCCTCTCTAAGCGGTTTACAGAGTCAGCATATCGCCCCCCAACAACAATCCGGGTCCTCATTTTACCCACCTCGGAAGGATGGAAGGCTGAGTCAACCTTGAGCCGGTGAGATTTGAACAGCCGAACTGCAGTCAGCTGAAGTAGCCTGCAGTGCTGCACTCTAACCACTGTGCCACCTCGGCGAGAACCCGCGCGCGAGGCCTCTTCTCCTTGCTCGGAATGACAACCTGGGATGGGAACCTGGATCATTCGGAGCAGCTTCGTTGGCGCGGGTGTAAGATCCCTACCCCGAAGGATCTTCTTTCCCTGTTACTTTCTAAACAGCCTTCTCAGACCGGAGTTCTCCGGATGAGCCGGGTTTCAATCGCTTTTATCCCGTCCATCGAGAGGATGAGGATGGAGATAGGAGTTTGAAGGCAGAAGGAAAAGTCCCAAACTCTAGCCAGTTGGGTTTTTAGACATGTTGATGTTTTCTTGGCTGGAAGGAGGCATAAGAAAGCTGGTTGAGGATGGATGCTTGGGAAAAAGGGTGAGGTGCCGAGCCAGGATTTCTGATTTTCTTTTTCCCCTCCCCTCAGTCCCCCCCCCAATGGAGAAAATGGTGGGGGGAGAATATGCGCGCCCCACTAATGTGTTTCAGTACCAACCGTTGAGTTGATTGGCAGAGTTCCTGACTCCTGAATTTATATTCCTTTACAGTCCAGTTTTAGATATTTTACAGCAGTGTTTCTCAACCTTGGCAACTTGAAGATGTCCGGACTTCAACTCCTAGAATTCCCCAGCCAGCGAATGGTTGAGGTTGAGAAACACTGTTTTACAGAATAGTCTTGACTCTGGTTCAGCTCATCATTGGTTTAGCAGAATAGCCTAGCTTGCACGTGAGAAACCAGCCATCTCTGCCAGCAAAACAAGAAAAAGGGAAAGTACCTCTGAGCAGGTGCCAAAGTTGTTGTTCTCCTCCAACTATTCAGTTTCCTCCTTCCTCCAGTTGCTTTTAGAAGAAAACTGGGGAGATAATCCTACCGCACATTGTTGTTGCTGAGCTGGGAAATCCAAGCTAGATAGGGATCTAAAAGTTCAGTGTTCAGCTGCTGGCATTTTGCTAGTCCTGTGATTTGAATTTGCAGAAAATCACAATGTGTATGTGTTTTCGATGGCGGGTGAAGTGTCTTAATGATTCAGTTTCCTTCTATTTTGCTGACTGCTCCCCCTGAGATTAGTTTTCACTTCTGTTTTTTTTTTCTTCTTAAATGCTGATCTCGACTTTTTCCTAAGGAAAAGCACAATCGGGTTTAACTGAAGCTCGCCTACCAATTGACTTTCAAATTCTTACTTGTTTTTTTTTACTTGTTCCCTGGACAAAAAAGTCAGAAACCTAACTCATCCTCATCCCCATATACACTGCTAATATATTTGATTTTATGGGGGGGAAATCATAGTTTAAGGAGTTTAAAAAACAGCTATAATCAAAACAAGTGAGGAGGGCAGAAGTGGAAAATCTCTGTGGACCTCTGCATGTTACTGAATTATTATTTCTCGTACCCCTTGCTATTGCCCATGTTTACTGGGAATTATTGAAGCTGTAGTCCTATTGCATTAAAAAGGACACAATTTATTCATTCCCTCTTTAGAAAATCAAAAATATTTGCAGTCTATTTTCTGGCTTCCCAATGCTAGAATCAGTTTTTCTGGATAAGCTCATTGGGAGCTGTGTTGGGAATTATGGCTTTCCTAATCTCTGTGCATGTAGGACTATAATCTCTATTATCCCCAATCATCAAAAGCAAACTGATGAATGGGGAATGGAGTTGTAATGGAACACTTCCAGAGCAGATAGCACACAGAGTAAGGATAACTTGGGAGGTGAAAATTCTTGGCTGGCATAAATGACTGGCAGTCTGACCTGGTGAGATTTGATTATTTCTGTGAAAGATTGATGTACAGTCATGTGAGAATAACCTCCACGGCAGCAATTTTCCTATAAAATATGTATAGGACAATATTATGGATTTATTGTAGTACTTATTCTGTCCATTTTCCAACGTATGCCCTTTTTCTTACTTAGAGAATTACAAAAGGATGCAGGAATTTTGCTGGCTAATTTGGGGTGGAGCTCCATCTGATTTCCCATTCACCTAAAATTACCTTTATAGAAGAAGTACTATAATAAATCAATAATAATGTCCTATACTTACTTCCCATGAAAATTGTTGCTATGGAAATTATTCCCATATGTCCCATATTATTCCCACTAATCCTTGAGAGAAACCATAACAATAATAATAGAAGCATGGCTTATGAGCTTTTTATTTGTTTGTGTGTCTTCAGATCAGTCTTGAGTCCTGGTATCCAGGATGCAAAAATGGTTGTAGTACAAAAAGAAAAAAAAAATACTTTCTTTTTGTCTTTTATTAGGTTTACATAAGGCACCTGATGGAAGGGGATGAGATGTGGATGGGTGCATTTTATGAAATTTAGAAAGAACACAAAACTAACATGTAAATCTTTTTCACTGTATGCCAGAGGTGGGTTCCTACCAGTTCACACCTATTCGGTAGAACCGGTTCGTCAAATCCTACCGAACCGGTTAGAAGAGGTTCCACCAGTGGACCCGAAAAGCAGGCCACACCTACAGAAGAGGTTCCAAAATTTTTTGAAACCCACCACTAGTGGGTGTGTAATGTCCCGCAGTTATCTACGCATTAATAATGATCTAGTAATATTTCCTTATACATTTTAGGGACCTTTCCTTACATAATTGGTGTTTTCTTTCATACTTTTGGATTTCTAATTTCTGTTTCCGTTAGTTGGCAATTGCTAAAACCAATCCTACGTGAAAAAGTACTCAAAGCCTTCTTGATTTTAATTGTCAATTTATTTATTCCTGCACATTGTAATATTTATTCATTTACATATCTTTGTTTTTCCACTGTTGTGCAAACACAATTCCAGCAGCTGCTAACCATGTGTAAAATTAAATATATATTATACTCCCTTTCAAATAGCCAACAAAATATTTCTGGTTTTAATTCCATATCTTGCTTTATGATTGCTTCTAACCACTAACTTCTGAATAGCTACTTGGACCGACCTAAGTACTAATTCATAATTTCATATCCGGTCACATGGGTGACAAGCCACTCCCATCCGGTCACATGGGCAGCAAGCCACTCCTATCCAGTCACATGGGTGGCAAGCCACTCCCACAAAGGAGGCCACACCCACAGAGTAGGTTCCAACAATTTTTGAAACCCACCACTGCTGTATGCAGTGATGCTTTAGAAGGAAGGAAAGCATCAAGGACTTACTTCATCCTGTTCAGAAGCCCCCCTAATACTTATGTAAGGCTGGCATTAGGACTACAGAGATAGGGTAGTGATCTTTGTGATATGAATCTTTGGTTAGTTTAACTGGTGAGGTTGCAAATAGACGCTGAGAGTATCTGCATATAAGCTATGTATTTTACTCCAAAATGGCATAACTATAGTGGTGGTAATGAGAAGGAATTACTTCCTCCAGCATTGGAGGATTCCTGTTGTTATAGAACTCCTCTACAGTGGAGAAAATGCCCTACAGCCTGTTGATCACTTTTTCCACAGTGCTATTGACATAGTTTATAACTGCCATGCTTTTTTAAGAAAATCCTATCAGAGCAGAGAGAAAAAATTGATTCAAAACAAGCATGTATTTTGTTCAGTTATCCACATCTTATCAGTAGAATATCTTAGCTAGGCACTCAGAATGTATAACTATATCTCTTGTTAAACTTGATTTATTCAGGCCCATGCTTAGGAAAAAGCCTGTTTGATCACGTAAGGAGTTTCTTCTGAATAAAGTCTTCCTGGGGACGAAAGTACTGTAATCTCTGATTCTTTATACAGCATATACTTCCTTGGAAATCAGTGTCAGCACATCTAGCAAGGACTGCTCTGCTCAGATCCTTTGTAATGTATCTTGCTGCCTAGCGAGGCATGTAAAAAATCCAGTTGTATGCTACACCTATAGTACAAGCTAAAAAGCCCTTGAAATTCCCTAACAAAGCAGCTCTAATACCTGTTTACTTAGAAGTGAAGTCCGAAGGTTAATGGGCCATTCTCCTGGGAAATACGGCCATGTGCTGACATCATCCGGTTCTGGATTCCGATTCTCATAATTCCCAATTCAGCATGTGTTCTTTTCAGTATTTGGAGGGTATTAAGATATGGATTGTGGATTATTGCCTTTTTTTTCTAGGCAGATCAAAAAACACTGGAAGAAAAATATCTGACTGGCAGCAATAGATTGTCTAGATGAGGCATTAATATCTGAAATAACTTTTTCTTTTTGGAGACTAATAGGCAGGGAAAGTAGCTTCTTGATAATTTGAGGATGGTGTGCAGATATTTTGTTTGTAATTCTCCAAGCCTCCCCCCACCCTTAAAAATGAATAAGAGTATGTGTTACAATATTGTTAATACTATTGGGTATTTTTTTTCTCCCGGCAATTAGTTGGTTATAATTGAATAGTAATAATTCCCAGCCAGCATATGCAAAAGATTAGTATCCCAGTCTTGGGCGATTATAGGTTAATAAGCCACTCTGTAATGATTAACAGCCATCATAATCAGAGGCTTCTCCTTTTCAGGGTCACATTATTTGAAGTCTTGCCTCTTTTGGATTTTGCATCTCAGATATGTAGCCTGTGTCTCCACTAAAGAGCGCGATGAGAGAAATGTGGAAAACCCATTTCTCTCATCGCGCTCCTCCCTCCGCAAGAAAAGAGCCAAGGTGGCGCAGTGGTTAAATGCAGCACTGCAGGCTACTGCTAGATCAGCAGTTCAGCGGTTCAAATCTCACCGGCTCAGGGTTGACTCAGCCTTCCATCCTTCCGAGGTGGGTAAAATGAGGACCCAGATTGTTGGGGGCAATGGCTGACTCTCTGTAAACCGCTTAGAGAGGGCTGAAAGCCCTATGAAGCGGTATATAAGTCTACTGCTATTGCTATAAAAAAGAACGATAGCCGGGAATTCTGGCGCGGCTCCTTTAAAACTCAGCGTTCAATGGCGAGAGGAAGGGGTTTGGCGAGCCGAAAGTGAAGGCTCCGGGTTGCCCCCTAGTGGCCAACAGGCGCCTCGGAATAGCTTCTGCTCCTGTCTCCAAGCGCGTAATTTCTCCACGGGCAGGCTATTAATAGCTCCAAAACAAGGGCGCGTTTGTAGATGCGCAGCGAGGATTTGGTGTTTTCTTGCACGGATCAACACACCGAGAAAGGGGGTGGGGGTGGAGGCGGAGCCGCTGCATGTTTTGCAGGGACGCGGCTTCGAAGGTCCGGCGGAGCGGCGAGTGCAAAAAAATAATAATAATCCGGCAGCTGCTTTTTGCTCTCCACGCGTTCAGACGACGCCGGTGTTTTGAAAGGCTTCTCTCCGATCTGGCCCATACCAGGAAATGTAACAAGCACTTTGCAGAGGCCTAAAAGCGGGGGAGGAAGTCGGAGGCGAGCCGGGATCGCTGGCCGCGCAGAGCGAGGATCGCGAAAAGTGTGGGGGGGATCACCAAACTTTGCCGGCCCTCATGCCCCACCGCTTGCGACGGGCCGTTTCTGTGGCGCAGTCCGAGGCAGGGCGGGGGAAAGAGCTCGGCTGGAGAGGAGGAGGAGGAGGAGGTGAGCGAATTCCGGGCCTTGGTTCTCACGGTTTTAGGAAACTCTCTCCTAACCCGCGCCCTACATCCCGTCGTTATCCGCTCCCTTGAGACCAAACGAGGAAATTCCGTATTTTAGGAACTCGCGGGTGAGGTTTTTTTTAATTCTCTTTCCTCCGAAATCTTGGGCGTTAACAATCTTGGGGGGAAGAAGTAACCAAAAAACAAACAAACCTCAGTTTCTCAATTCCCCCTTCCCGGATGCCTAAACTTAGACGAAACGATCTCAAGGACGCAGCGTGGCATTTTGACCGAAACGGTTGTTTTGGTTGGTTCTTTTGCACGGGGTTTCGTTTTAATTCGTGCAGTACAACTGTCTTTAAAGCTGCTTCGAAATAAACCTGTTTTCATTCGGGATGGTTCGCTTGTGAAAGCCGATGAGCCCAAGATCGCGCGGGGCGGCTCAGCGCGTTCTCTTCTTCCACCAGTCGATCTCTTGAAAGTGGACAGAAGGGAATTTGCTATTTTCAAGAATCTTGTTGTCGCTCCTGTATTGATTTGATAATTTTGCTGGGGAGCTAATTCGAAGTTCAAATGTAAATTCCTACGAAGTGAACTTCATAGGGATTCTGACTACATGGGTTGAACTGTAACTCGTTTTACCCCTCCTCCTCCAAATTCAAGAATAACTTTACCCTCCCCTTCAATAATATGGAGAAAGTGATAAAAACAGCCTTTGTTCTAATATCTTGTAGATCTGTTGGGGTTTCAGTAATTTTTCATACACACCCAAGGTTGGGGTTTGAATTTCCACATGCTTTTGGGAAGGTTGCGGAACTGATTTGAGTATGTGTCATTAAGTTGGCATTGCTTCTTAGGCACCCCACAGATTTTCTCCAGAAGGAAATGAAATTATTGCAAGTATATGCAGACTCTGTACAGTATGGGAAACATTTCAGTTGCTCCAAAAGTGCTGTATATTAATAATATTTTTTTCATGTTGAGCAATTATGTAACCGTCTGATTGATTGTCTGTACAGTATACTATTGACATAAATGAGACGAGTTTGCTTCTGGCAGGGCTGATATGGATCTATGTCCAACTTTGCAGTATAAAAGCAGTTAGTTTTGGTGAGAAAAGCAAATTCCTATTAAGGGCAGTGTTAAAAAGCCATTGTTTATTTACGTCTGAGCTCATGAAGATTTTGATTTTGATTTTCCAGTTCATATATTTATTTATTGCAAACATTTATATAGCCACCGTCTTCAACCCAACTCTGGGAGGCTCCCTATCATAGACATCTGATAAATTGCCCATTTTAATGGGAGACTAGACTTTTCAATTAAATCAAAAAAGCAATTCAAGTGAGGAGCCTTCAGAAGTGGAACTTGAAGAGACTTTTTATTCACCAAGTTCTGTGCATTGCTGTTGTTTCTTACTTCAAGGCAGATGATAATCAGAAGGATATCTTTGTTTTAAGGATAAACTTTACAGAGTGCGAGTTATCTGTTTTGCACATCTTTTATCAGCTCTACTATGACATGTGGATTAGTGAGTCTCTAATTGTTGAGTGAACATGAGAGAGTTCATAATTGTGTTTGGAAGGACAATGGTAAATGCTGCCTATATAACTAGGATAACTGCCTGGAGTTTTATAAAGTGCTTTTTAAAAAATATTGGAATGTGATTACTGTGTTTCAGGACAGGATTAAGTTTCTATTCATACATGCAGTCCTTGGACAGAAACTCACTGAAAACAGGCAATCTTTGGAATATATAAATATGGGACTCTGGCTTGAAGTCTATCTATGCTTTGTTTTATTGTTCATTTTATTGCTTTATAAAATTTAAAGAATATGAAAGTTAGATTGCAAAAATAGAGGAACTAGTTGCAGGTAAATAGGCAGATCAACAACAAATCTAAATGAGCAAAACCACAATATTATTGAAAATTTATGATATTACAAGATTCTTGATACCCATTTTATATTGCTGAATTTTGAGCTGAAATGCTTGGTTAACGCAGTTTCAAAAAATGAAGGAAAGGTTGTAGATCGCAAACAAAATATGAACTCTATGTGGAAATTGTAATTCAGATTAAAATACAAAGTCTACAACCAAAATTTTCTGTAGGTGGAATTGTAATTCAAGAATGATTTCTAATTAGAATTAAATTCTTTGTCAGATTTACTTTTTAAATACAAAGGTATTTTAGATATTGATGCATAGCCCTACAATTTATTTATGTTTATTTGTTTATTCATAACTCACCTTTATTATTGTTATAATAGCTTCAGGCAGTGAACATACCTAATACTCTTTCCTCCTTCTCTTTTTCCGACAGTAATAACCTGATGAGGTGAATTGGGCTGAGAGAGAGTGACTGGTCCAAAGTTACCCAGTGGGCTTTCATATCTTAAAGCAGGACTAGAACTCACCATCTCCTGGTGATTGGCCCAAAGTCACCCAGCTGGCTTTCATGTCTGAAGCAAGACTAGAACACCCAATGTCCTGGTTTCTTGTCTGATTTTTTTAACCACTAGAGTAGATCAAACTAGCTGTCAGTTTAATTATTCAGTTATATGGCTCTTCAATTTAATTAGCCATTCTTCCAGAGAACTTTTCCAATAAAAGGATCTACATACTGGATATATTTTCAAGTAATTATATGAAACGCGTATTATTTATCTTTAAAAATGCTGTTTATTTAGGACCAGCTTAAATTGATTGAAGTAACTTAATTGATTCTTGCGACCATGATAATATAAATATCGTATAATAAAAAGTATATAATAAAAAGGGCTTAAGAAAGCCATGTATGTAATGTTCCTTACAATTTTATTAATGTATTCGGGAGAGAGAATGAATGAATTATTGAATTGTTCTTAAGTTGTACCAACCCTCTAGGAAGTCTCAGTAAATAAAATATTCATGAAACTCACACAGACCAAAACCTGATCATATTCTACAGGCAGGCTTCGTGGCCTTTGTATCAGGGATATGACATTAATGGCCAATGCTCAAAGAGGTGGCAGCTGTGGCTCTGACGGCCTTTGTACAACTCCATCCTGGGCCTCAATTATGACCGTTCTTAAATCCCCAACATGGTCACTCATGCCTTGGTCATTTCTTGGTTGGGTTGTTACAAAGGCTGCCAAGAAGACAATAATTCAGTGTTTCTCAACCTTGGCGACTTGAAGATGTCCGGACTTCAACTCCCAGAATTCCCCAGCCAGCATTCGCTGGCTGGGGAATTCTGGGAGTTGAAGTCCGGACATCTTCAAGTCGCCAAGGTTGAGAAACACTGCAATAATTGCTGGTCCACAAGGCAAGATTCTAATTACAGGTAGTCCTCAATGTACAGCCACAGTTGAATGAGTTTTGCCCCATTCTGCGACTTTTCTTGCCAAAGTTGTTAAGTGAATCCATGCGGTTGTTAAGTTGGTGACCCGGTTGTTAAGTAAATCTGGTTTCCCACTGACTTTGCTTGACAGAACTGGTTGTAAGAGGGGATCACACTACCCACAAGGCAATGCAACCATCACAAATGTGAGACAGTTGTCAAACATCCAAATGTAAATCATGTGACCGTGGGGGATGCTGCAATGGTCGTAAGTGTGAAAAATGGTCTTGTTGCTTCTTTCAGTGTCATCGTAACGTTGAACGGTCATTAAATGAACCGTTGTAAGTTGACACTACCTGGATAACACTTCTATGCTAACATACTTCAATGTTAACAACCGCTGGTGTAACAAAGTTACGGTACTAAAGAAATTTTCCGATGTAGACTTAAAGACACTATTCATCACTTGCAAGCCCTTTTATGCTCCATGAGAGTTTTCTTCATTCATCTTGGTTGGTGTTTATATACCCGTGATGGCGAACCTGGCCAGCTGACTTCGGCCTTCTTTTGAGGCCATTTTTCACCCTCCGGAGGCTTCCTTGAAGCCTCTGGAGCGCAAAAAAAAAAAAAAGGCCCTATGGGCAAACCCGAACTTCAGGAATGGACTTCCGATTTGCTCGTAGGGCCGTTTTTCGCGCTCCAGAGGCTCTAGGAGGCTTCCCTGAAGGCTCTGGAGGGCAAAAACCGGCCCTATGAGCAAACCGGAAGTCCTTTCCTGAATTTCCGGTTTGCTTGTAGGGCCGTTTTTCGCGCTAAAGAGGCTCTAGGAGGCTTCCCTGAAGGCTCCGGAGGGCAAAAACCGGCCCTATGAGCAAACCGGAAGTCCTTTCCTGAATTTCCGGTTTGCTCGTAGGGCCGTTTTTCGCGCTCCAGAGGCTCTAGGAGGCTTCCCTAAAGGCTCCGGAGGGCAAAAACCGGCCCTATGAGCAAACCGGAAGTCCTTTCCTGAATTTCCGGTTTGCCTGTAGGGCCGGTTTTCTCCCTTTGGAGTCTTCAGGGAAGCCTCCTGAAAGCTCCGTAGCTCAAAAATTGGCCCTACGGAAAAACGGGAAATCACCATTCCCGAACTTCCGGATTCCCCATAGGGCCGTTTTTCGCCCTCCAGAGGCTTCGGGGAAGCTCCTGAAGCCTCCGGAAGGCGTCCGAGAGTTGAGGGCTCCCCAGGCACCTAGAGGGCAAAAAAACCTGTGCCAAAAGCGGGGGGAGCACTGGTCGCATGTGCATGTGCAGGGGGGGGTCACGCGTGCAAGTGGGGAAGGTCACACATGTGTGCGCACTGGATCACACGGATAGCATTATGGGTGTGGCATGCCCGCGCACGACCCCCCTGTGCTCCCCCTGCTTTTGGCACAGGAGCCATCACTGTTATATACCAACCCATGCTTGCATAAACAGTATGTTGCAAATCCTAGCTGATCAAATTCTGTGTACACAATAGAAATATTCAGACCCCCTTCTCATTGTTTTAAGCCAGGGGTGTCATACTCGATTTCATTTAGAGCTGCATCAGGGTTGTGTTTGACCTCCGGGGGGGGGGAGGCATGGCCAGGTTGGGAGTGCCCAGCTTGATGTCACTTGTGTTGGGGGCGCCTGTGTTGGCCCGAGCTCTCTGCCAGCAAAAACAGCCTCCGGCAAACCCTCTGCCAGCAAAAACTGCACTCAGGAGGGCCGCACGCAGCCCTCCTTAGCTCCTTTTTCTCCTGCAGAGGCACCGCGGGCCAGCCCTTCACAGTTTTCAGGGTGGGGCAGATCTAAGCACTCTGATCTGGGCCCCCAGGCCTTGAGTTTGACACCCTGTGATTTTAACCGTGCTAATCTAAGACAAGAACTGACCAGATACATTCAACATGGCAGCTGTCTCACTAGAAGCAAAAACATTTTTGACCACTGTGCTACTCCATGTTAAAAAAAAAGCTTTTTGCTGTCTAGCAAGAGCATCTGTGAGCCTCTCTGATCATTGTATGATGCACCTTGTACCTGCCTATAAAATCTGTGGTCAAAACAGTGAAGTCTTGGTCTCAGGGGTTCAAAGTTAGAATCACAGTCTGCTTTGATTGCGCAGACTGGAGTGTTTTTGAAACTGCTTCCACAAACTTGGATGAACTCACTGATACTGTGACATCATATGTTGGTTTTTGTGAGGACATGTGTGTACTGACCAAGAGCTTGCGCTTGTAATAGTAATAATAAACTTTGGTTCACAGCTGAGCTCAAGCAGCTACGTTGTGCCAAAGAGGAAGCGTACAGCAAAGGAGAGAGGATGTTGTACAATCAGGTCAGGAATGTATTAACAAGGGTGATCAGGGCAGCAAAGAGAGGCTACTCTGAAAATCTGAGGAATCGGTTCTCAGCTAATGAACCAGCAAATGTGTGGAGAAGCCTGAAGAATTTATTTATTTATTTATTAATAAAATTTATAGGCTGCCCAATCCCAAAGGACTCCGGGTGGCTTACAAAAAGAGGAGGAAAAGAAATAGTAAAAAATAAAAAAGACAAAAAGACGACAGATTTAAAATCACAACATGCATTCGATCTGATCGGGGCTGGACCTCAACAATGAGGTCAACAGCCCCAGGCTTGTCGGAATAGCCAGGTTTTAACAGCTTTTCTGAAGGCCATGAGAATGGGCAAGGTCTGGATCTCTGGGGGTAGCTCATTCCAAAGGGTCGGAGCAGCCACAGAGAAGGCCCTCCTCCGGGGAGCCGCCAGCCGACATTGTCTGGCTGATGGCATCTGAAGGAGGCCCAATCTGTGGGATCTCACCGGCCGCAGGGAGGTGGGTGGCAGTAGGCGGTCTCGCAGGTACGCTGGCCCTAAGCCATGTAGGGCTTTAAAGGTAATGACCAACACCTTGAATTGCATCCAGAGACCAATTGGTAGCCAGTGCAGCTCGCGGAGGACAGGTGTAACATGGGTGTACCTCGGTACACCCAATATCGCTCACGCGGCTGCATTCTGGACTAGCTGCAATCTCCGAACGCTTTTCAAGGGTAGCCCCATGTAGAGCGCGTTGCAGTAATCCAGCCTAGAGGTGACAAGGGCGTGAGTAACCGTTTGAAGTGCCTCCCGATCCAGGTAGAGCCGCAATTGGTTCACCAGGCGAACCTGGGCAAAGCCTCCCCTGGTCACAGCCGACAGATGGTGTTCCAGTGTCAGCTGTGAAACCAGGAGGACCCCCAAATTGCGGGCCCTCTCTGAGGGGTGTATAGCAGACATCCCTCCCTTACTGAAGAAACTCAACAACTGGCAGGTGACCTGAATGTATTCTACTGTAGGTTTGAGAGGACATCATTGTCATCTATTGCTACATTCCCTATCTCATAAAAAAAGCAACAATAATCAAATCTACCCCTATCTCCATCCCACTGAGCTTCCCATTTCTGGTGATCTTAGAAAAAGATTTCGTAGACAAATGATTGGAAAAGCACCAGGCCTAGACAGAATAACTCCTCCTTGCTTGAAAGCCTGGGCTGATCAATTGGCTCCTATCTTCACCCGCATTTTTAATAAATCACCGGAGATGTGTTATGTTCCTTCTTGCTTTAAACCAGGGGTAGTCAACCTTTTTATACCTACCGCCCACTTTTGTATCTCTGTTAGTAGTAAAATTTTCTAACCGCCCACCAGTTCCACAGTAATGGTGATTTATAAAGTAGGGAAGTAACTTTACTTTATAAAATTTATAAAGCAGAGTTACAGCAAACCCCTACCGACCACCATGAAAGCTGGAACGCCCACCAGTGGGCGGTAGGGACCAGGTTGACTACAGTGGTGGGTTTCAAAAATTTTTTGAACCTACTCTGTGGGTGTGGCCTCCTTTGTGGGAGTGGCTTGCTGGCCATGTGACCTGGTGGGAGTGGCTTGCCAGCCATGTGTTCTCTCTCTCTCTCTCTCTCTCTCTCTCTCTCTCCTTCCTTTTGTCTCTCTGTCCCTTTTTCCTTTTTTTCTTTCATCTCTCACTCTTTCTTTCTTTCTTTCTCTTTCTCTCTCTCTCTCTCTCTCTCTGTGTCAGTGGTGGATTTCAAAAAAATTTGGAACCTCTTATATAGGTGTGGCCTGCATTCCGAGTCCACTGGTGGAACCTCTTCTAACCGGTTCGGTAGATTTGACGAACCGGTTCTACCGAACTGGTTCGAACTGGTAGGAACCCACCTCTGGTTGACTACCACTGCTTTAAACACTCTACTATCATCCTGATTCCCCCCCCCCCAAACATCCTTCAAGGAGCTGAATGACTATTGGTCAGTTGCTCTGACATCTGTAGTTATGAAGGCCTTTGAAAGGTTAGTGCTGGCCTACCTAAAAATTATCACGGGTCCGCTGTTAGATTCCTTGCACTTTACCTACCGTGCAAACAGATTGGCAGATGATGCTGTCAATATGGCACTGAACTACAACTTGCAACTTTTTGAATCCCCAGGGAATCCTCTTTTTGTAGTTTGGCATTCAGTACCATCATTCCAGAAATTCTTCACTCTAAACCAGTGGTTCCCAAACTTTTTCAGTCCATTGCCTCCTTGGTGCTACAAACTGATCCTCAGTGCCCCCCCCCACCTAGTGGTGGAATTCATTTTTTTTTTACTATCGATTCTGTGGCCACGTAGAAACGGCGCGGGCGCTCCGCGGCACTTGAAAAAGCTGCGGCTCACTGCTCAACCCTTGTCTGACCCTTGGAGACAGTTTGATTTTTCGCTTTTTGAATTTTCCAAATTTATCCGACAAACCGTCCAGTTGAGGGACTGAGTCGATAACTGGGCGGTACCTGGTAGACCAGGGCGTGTCCAAAAAACCTATCTGACTCAGTCCAATCAACGAGAGGATAAGGTCAACCCATCCTGGATACTCCTCCCCTCAACTAGATACAGAGACAGGTCCCCCTCACCCCTCGTGCCATCACTCTGCTGAACACCTAATTTCCACTGTACTGTCTTTGTCTAAGCTAATTTACTCATGTAGTATGGCTGTAGTATTATTATCATCCATCTCATTTTCTTTACTACCTCCTCTTATTGGTATCATTATTATGATTATTATTACTCTGTTATTTTGTATGTACACTGAGAGCTTCTGCACTGGAGACACATTCCTTTTGTGTCTAATCACACTTGGCCAAATAAAGCTCTGTTCTGCTCTCTTCTTCCTCTCCCTCTCCTCTCCTCTCCTCTCCTCTCCTCCCCTCCCCTCCCCTCTGCACTGGTTACTGGTTACTCATTGGCTTCCAGATGCAATTCAAGATCTTTAGGCTTACCTGCTGTAAGGAAGGGAGGGCACTTTTGGTCCCCACTTGAAAGAGTGGGTTCCACCACAAAACCGCGGTAGACGAAAGCGCGTGTGACTAAAGCGCGGTGACAAAACCGCACCGTCAAAACCGGGCGACAACAGCGCGCCAACAACAGTGCTCCGATATAAGCGCGCTGTAACATAACCCTAAAAATAACCCTAAACCTAACCCTAAACCTAACGCTAAACCTACCCTAAACCTAACCCTAAACCTAACCCTAAACCTAACCCTAAACCTAACCCTAAACCTTACCTTAAGTTAAATCGCGCTTCTGTCGGCGCGCTGTTGTCGGCGCGCTTTTGACATAGCGGTTTTAGCGCCGCGGTGTTGTCGGCACGCTTTTGACGTTCGCGGTTATGTCATGCCACGGAAAGAGTGTTACTGCTAGGGGTACCATTTTCCATTGCTGTGCTCTCTTCGCTGACAGGTCATTTCTCAATGGTCAGATATGGGCAGTTCTGTTGCTAAACATGGAGGTTGTTAAATGAGTCCTGCCTGATTTTGCAATCTTCATTCCACAGTTGTTAAGCGAACCACTTCAGTTGTTAAGTGAATCGTGTGCTCGTTAAGCAAATCTGGCTTCCCTCATTGATTTGGCTTGTCAGAAGCTGGCTGGGAAGGTTGCAAACAGTGATCGCATGACTCTGGACCTGGCACACATTGTAAATACACGCCAGTTGCCAAGTGCCCAAGTCACATGGCCATAAATTGTAAGTCACTTTTTTCAGTGCTGTTGTAAGTTCAAAGAGTTGCTAAACGAATGTTTGTAAGTCATGGACTACGTGTATATGTATAGTTCGACTAATGTAGATGTTGAGATTCTAGAACTGTGTTGGTGAACCTTTTCAACACCAAGTGCCAAAACGGGAGTGCATTCTCTCAAACAATCATCTTCGTTGCTCTTCTCAGCACTCTTTCGATGGCGAACATGTGGCATGCCGTAAGTGGCACACAGAGCCATCTCTCTGGGCATCCGAGCCATTGCCCATTGCTCTTTCGGGTTCTGACGCACCGGCCAGCTGATCTTCACATGCGTGCAGGGCCGGATTTAGATGAAAAGCGGCCCTAGGCTATTCCACTTATGAGGCCCTTTCACCTCCCATTTTTAAGTTTGTAAATTACATGAGAGACAATAAAATACATCATTATTGTGATATATATCAATATATATCAATATATATAGCTGGCCTCCCGACGGAGGGCGGCTCTGCTCAGCGGCAAAGGCAGCGAGGCCAGCCGCCTCCCCTGCTGCGCTCAGCTGCCCGGCTCGGCCCCCTCGCCCTCACCTGCCTGGCCGCTGGTGGGCTCCGCGTCGACGGGGCGGCTACTGGGAGCGGCCACGCCTCTCGCCCGACCGCCGGTGCCGGGAACGTGGGTGGGCTCCCCAACTGCCGCGGTGCTGAAACGATCTTAACCAATACATTTTTATGTTTGTTTATTAGTCATATGCGTAGAATTTCTCCTTATTTTCGGTTCAGTGTTTTAGTGTTCACTGTTTTTAGAATAGTGTAATTTTAATTTTGCTAACAATTTGAATGTAGGCCCCTCTTGATCTTGAGGCCCTAGGCTGAAGCCTAGTTAGCCTATAGGAAAATCCGGCCCTGCATGCGCGGGAGCACCAGAAACCAGAAGAGCAGCTGCCCAGTGCACATGCGCGCGCCGGGAAGATAATCTTAACTTATAAAGCCCTTCATGGTATTGGACCTGGGTACTTGATTACCTCCCAAAGACCCGTTAGATCTCACAGGGTCGGCCTCCTCCGGGTTCCGTCCACCAGCCAATGCCATCTGGCTACTACCCGGGGGAGGGCCTTCTCTGTAGCAGCTCCGGCCCTTTGGAATGAACTCCCCGCGGAGATCCGGACCCTCACCTCTCTCCAGGCCTTCCGGAAAGCCGTCAAAACCTGGCTGTGCCGGCAGGCCTGGTGTTGATGAGTTCCCCTCCCCTCTCGACTGGTATGGCTGTGTGATTTTCGTGTATTTTAATTATGTGTACTGTGTTTGTGTTCCCTTTCCCCCCTGAGTTGTTCGCCGCCCTGAGTCCCTCCTGGAGAAGGGCGGCATACAAGTAAACCAAATACAATACAATACAATCTTCCGGTTTCCGGCGTGCACATGCGCATTGGCCACCAGAGAGATGGCTCTGTGTGCCACTTCTGGCATTCATGCCATAGGTTTGCCATCACAACTGTAGAAAGAGTGCTGAGAAGAGCAACAAAGATGATTAGGGGACTGGAGGCTAAAACATACGAAGAACGGTTGCAGGAACTGAGTATGTCTAGTTTAATGAAAAGAAGGACTAGGGGAGACATGATAGCAGTCTTCCAATATCTCAGGGGTTGCCACAAAGAAGAGGGGGTGTCAATTTATTCTCCAAAGCACCTGAAGGCATGGAAATTAATCAAGGAGAGAAGCAACCTAGAACTAAGGAGAAATTTCCTGACAGTTAGAACAATTAATCAGTGGAACAACTTGCCTTCAGAAGTTGTGAATGCTCCAACACTGGAAGTTTTAAAGAAGAGATTGGACAACCATTTGTCTGAAATGTTATAGGGTTTCCTGTCTGAGCAGAGGGCTCCTTCCAACTCTTGTTATTCTGCTCCCATGATACTTTTAGGGAGTACACTGTATTTTCAGGACTAAGAATTACAACTAACTGAAAGTAATGCCATATTTACAGCTAAGAAAGAGGCCACCAGGATCTCTTCCCAATAAATCAGTCGTCATCCTTCTTACGTTAGCAAATGGACATTTTGCTGAGCATGCCTTTGTCATCTTTGAGGTCTTCCCTATAGCTCTGGTAATCTGTGTTCTGCTAGTCCTTGAGTCAGGAGAAAAGGATGACAGCATAACTTGAGTTGCTCCTCCGATGGTTGAATTCTATTCTGCCTCTGTAAGGAATCAGTTTGTGGTGCTGCCTTTACAATTTTACTGCAGGACAATTTAAGGGGCGGCAACTTGGTTTATCTCCTCCCTAATATCATTTGTTGAGAAACCAACAAACTCAGATGAAATGCAGTAGCACTGACATTTTAGTCAAGATGGGATTATCACAATAATTCTTTGGTGAGGTTGTTAATGTATATAATCTATCGGATAGGTTTGAAAAGAACAGTTGTTAAAGCCCTGAAAATGAATGACAGTCTCATGAACAGATGTGATAAATCAGAAAGTGAGTAGATTACTAGCTGTATAAAATGATATACAGGTGGGTAATCGGAGAGGCAATTATCTTGCCTATCCAGGAGAACAAAGCTTCAGGTTGTCTTTATATGTACAATAATGTGCAATTTTAGTTGCTGGTCTCATTGTTGTTAGTTGTGAAGTCATGTCCGACCCATCATGGACAATGTTCCTCCAGTCCTTCCTTTCCCCTACCATCCTCTGGAGTCCATTTAAGCTCACGCCTACTGCTTCGGTGACTCCCGAACTCATCCAGCCATCTCATTCTCTGTCATCCTCTTCTACTTTTGCCCTCAATCTTTCCCAGCATTAGGCTCTTCTCCAGTGAGTCCTTCCCTCTCATTAGGTGGCCAAATTACTTGAGTTTCATCTTCAGGATCTGGCCTTCTAGAGAGCAGTCAGGATTGATTCTCCTCTAGGACTGACCGGTTTGATCCCCTTGCGGTCAAGGGACTCTCAGGAGTCTTCTCCAGTGCCATAGTTCAAAGGTCTCAATTCTTTGGTGCTCAGCCTTTCTTATGGTCCAACCTTCACATCCATACATTACAACAGGAAAAACCATAGCCTTGACTATGCCCACTTTTGTTGGCAGGGTGATGCCTCTGCTTTTTAGTATGCTGTCTAGATTTGCCATAGCTTTCTCTTGGTCTCCTACCTAAATCTATTTGTAAGAGCCCCAGTAATTCTAGGATCCCTGCTGGTGGCAGACTTTCTGCCTTTGACACCCCTCTTCAAGGGAATGTCAAGAATTTCCCGGGATCTACTTGTCTGGAGATCAAGATGGTTTTTATTGTAGGTCCCTGAGCTACAACTGGAGAGATATTCCCATCCAGTTGCCAGGCTGTAGTCTTTGTGGATGCAGACTCTCAGTCTTATGAAGGATGCACAGACATTTCAAGAGCTGTCCTCTGACTCATCTCCACTAGAGGAAGAAACTATGGTGACATGAACCGGAATGGGAACATTAGAACCACCCATTCCTGGCACATCTCAACCTTCCACACAGCTTTGGATAATGCTTGCAGCAGAGCAGTCCTTCCAGCCCTGCCATGCCAATGTCCAATGGGCCATTTATTGCTCCTTTCAAACTAAACAGCTTCTCCATGCTTGAGATGGGCGATGGCAGGAACACATTCCTTACTTTTCTTCTGAATTCCAGAGCATTTTCTCCACAGATCATCTCCAGCAGTCATCTGATCTTGTGGTAGGTATTCCTAAGGATGGTATAAATGTTGCAGTGACCAGGAAAGCGGCATTGATTTGAAGGGCACATGTTTTAGGTGGCAAAAGACCTGGATTTCCAATCCTCCTGAAAAGTGCCAAGGATTGAAAAATTCCTGAGCACAATGGAAAGGAACTCCAGATCTGGCTGAGAACTAGTGAGCTAATGAGACCAGGGGTTTACCTTTGAATAAGTTGATTTATTGCAGAATAAATTCAGTTGCAATGTATGAAACTCTATGCTACTCAGATGAAATAGACTTTAGCTCACGTAATCATTAGCCAGAATAAATATGTTGGTCTCTAAGGTGCCATTTCAGTCTTGACTGCATTCTAGCCTTACTTGTCAGTGTACTGTCAATATAGAAAACAGGGATTTCCATCTTCCAAGAGTCATCTATGGAATTAGGGCAGTGGTGCAATTCTGCCAGTACTATTCGTTTCGGGCGAACCAGTAGTGGTGGCGGTGGGAGGCTACGCCCACCCACCCGGACGTCATCAGGTCCCATTTCTGACGCTCTGCACATGCACCAGTGGTGGGATTCAGCCAGTTCGCACCTATTCGGGAGAACCGGTTGGTAACTTTTTAAGTAGTTCAGAGAACCGATGGTTGGAAGAAATCTCGTTTTGTTTTTTCCCCACTTTACAGGGCTAATCCTGTAAGGAAGGAAGGAAGGAAGGAAAGAAACATTCTGGTGTTGTTTCTAGCTTAATCTTTATTGCCCTGCTTACAGAAACTGCCTTATTATATTATAACAGTTGATGTGAAGCGCCCATTGATGTGAGTGAGTTGAGTTGGCCACAACCACCCAGTCACATGAGCACTGAGCCATGCCTACCCAGCTGGTCATTAGGACAGAGAACCGGTTGTTAAATTATTTGAACCCCACCACTGTCCTGCACGTACGCAGAGGCTCACCTTTGCAAACCGGTAGCGAAGGTAAGTTGATTTTACCCCTGAATTAGGGGCTCAGCCACAAAATAACTCCCATTAATTGCTCTGAGTCACAAAACATGCTTTTCAGAGAAAGGCACTGAGACAATGGAAACAAATACGTTTGCAGTCCATGATCACGACTGCCCTCCGAATGTCTTTCTTTCTTCTCTTGTCCTTGAAATTCACTGCCCCAGTTCTACAACCCGACAATTTTCACTATCTATTTCCCTGCTGTCTCTCCTTAATATCTGCCCCAGTCTATTTATTTCTCTGCTTCTCTTGTGAGGGCTTTCCAAGTCTCACTTCATCTTCCTATCCCATTTGGTTGTTCCCAGGCTAAATCTGGTCTCACTGCTTCTTTCTCCAAGGTGATCCTGCCCCCACTCCTCCAGTCCACATTCTTCCCACTGACATTCAAGAATTTCTATTCTCCTGTGTCTTGCTTCCCCCCCCCCTCTTCCCCACTCCCATTTCCAGTTATCCAAGGTTTTTAAAAAGCAAATAACAGTGGTACTATATCACAGTTTCAGCAAGTAACTTTTCTGGCACAAGAAAGTTTGCACATGTGTGCAAACACTGTGCTGTGTTGCCTGACATGGAACACCAGACAATATTTTGTCATGGAGATCAGACAGTTTGCATCGCACCCTTTATGAATGGAACGAATGGGCAGGTTTAAGTCCACACATACTGTTTTGTAGGTACTTGATCCCAAACTGTAGAAATCTGCATAGAGTAAAACCAGCCTTGTGAATTATGCTCAGAAATGATTTTTAAAACTTGTTGATTCTTGCCTTTCACAAAGTGGCAAAATGTCATAGAGAGTCTTATCATTTCAGTCAATGGTTTTATGATCTCAACAGCAATTCTTGAGTGTTCAATCCGTTCTATGGCCCAAGAGTAATTGCCAGGCTGAATCAAGGGATCACTGCAGTGGTGGGTTTCAAAAATTGTTCGAACCTACTCTGTGGGTGTGGCCTCCTTTGTGGGAGTGGCTTGCCGCCCATGTGACCGGATGGGAGTGGCTTGCTGCCCATGTGACCGGATATGAAGATGCCGATGACACTTGTCAGAACCACCTTAAATTACCTCACACACAGCACTGGCATGCATAAGAATAGGATGTAAACTTGTTTTTTAAAAGGCATCTTTGGTTTGCGTTAGAATAACTTCAACACACGCAATGTTCTGATTGCACCACAAACGCAGCAGTCATCCTTACCTTTCACAGAGGCACTGAGTTTTATAAATATGAGCATGATAGTGTAGAATAATCATATCGGCACAAATGTTATCTTCGCCTCTCTGTGGTTGCTGGCTGTATCTTTGCTCCACCAGCACCAGATACTTCTCCTTAAGTAACTTTCAGGGGTGCTGCAAAGATTACAGTCTGAAGTGTTTGGATGCATGTGTTTAAAAGGTTAAGCCTGGCTTTTCGTAAGAGTGGAGAAAAACTATTTCTCTGAATGAAATCAGGCCTTTTAAGTAGTTTAGAGGAAGGCCAAGCCCAGCCTTGGAATTCAGAGATTTCATCCACTTGTTTGCCTGCTAGGACAGTGGTCCCCAGCCTTTGCGGCTTGGTGGCCCTGCAGATTGAGGAGGGGAACTGGGCCGCAAGAGTGCCAGGCCGGTGTGCAGCACAGCTCAACTTGCACAAGTGGTGGGCCGGTGTACACACACACACACACACACACACACACACACACACACACAGAGCTCAACTGCAAATTGAGCTGCATGCGTATGCACGCTGGCCCACCACTTGCAGGAGTTGAGCTACACTGTGTGTGCACGCCAGCCGGCCTCTCACATGTGGCCCAGTTCCAAATAGGCCAGGGCATTGTAAGGGCCCTGTCCCAGGGGTTGGGGACCTGTTCTGACCCCCCATCTTGCTCGTTCAGAAATGACAGCCAGGCAGAACTTCAAAGGAAATATTTTTATCAGTCCCGGCTTTTGCTGGCTGCGAGCCCAAAATAAACATAGATAAATTCTCTGGCAAAAAGTTAAACAGCAAATGCAAAAACACACTCTCACAGCAAACCAGGTTTAGAGCCGAGGTGGCGCAGTGGGTAGAGTGCAGTACTGCAGGCCACTTCAGCTGACTGCTATCTGCAGTTCAGAGGTTCAAATCTCACCGGCTCAGGGTTGACTCAGCCTTCCATCCTTCCGAGGTGGGTAAAATGAGGACCCAGATTGTGGGGGCGATATGCTGACTCTGTAAACCGCTTAGAGAGGGCTGAAAGCCCTATGAAGCGGTATATAAGTCAAACTGCTATTGCTATTGCTATATAAAGCAAATCACTTATCCAAGTGCTTCTTCTCGATGATTGCAAACAGAGACTTGACTAGGGCAGGCACGGAATGGAACGAACGAATGTTCACTTCTGCTACTAGAGCGTGGCACCATCAGTCTTTTATCCGCAGGAGGAGATCCTTAACGAGCTACAGCTGCTTGTTATCTTCTCTTGTGAGCATCCTGAAACCACTCACAGGAGATTTTTATGTCAGAGTCTGATAGCAGCTCCAAAGACTCCTACCGAGCCACAACAGGGACCCCTGTGCTAGAAGACTTCAATTTCTGCTTCTTCCCTAAAGACTAAGGCTCTGATACAGGCATTTTTGTGTGTGGTTGTGCAGAGCTCACTAGCTGAGATCTTTTTCACTTCCTCAAATTTGGCTCTCGGGAGAAAGGAGGTCTTTTTATCATGCTAGTTGCACAATTTCTTCTCTCCAGATTAGGAATCTCCGTTTTCATTTCCACCATGTTTGGCTAGAAAGAGTTACCACAAATTCCTCCTAAGTTCTAAATTAGGACAAGGAAGTCACACGGCTCAGTTTTAAATGATTACTTGTCTTCTTGCCTGCCTCTGGGGCCAATTTTCTGTCCCTGGGGAGGGCAACAGCGAGAAAAGCGCCCCCATGAGCTCTGTACAGTAGTAACTCTATCTGAAATCCAAACTCTATATGCGATCCAATAATTTAGCATAAGGGCAGTAAGTGCAGGTCAGCCTTTCTGAACTGGGACCCCAGAGTTTCCAGGTTCAGGAGATGAAATTGGTGAATTCAGGCAACCGGATGATTTATAACTCAATAATGATTTGCATAATCACCATTGTGGTCCCCGGACGCAAGAAGAACCTCATTTCTAAGATCAGAATCCTATTTAGTGGAATAAGGTGCCTCTACAGACATTTCTGTAAATATTGAAGAAAAAAAAACACCTTATGGATTGTCCCCAGAACATGGAAATGGAAATATATTAGTTTTGTATAAGAAGCTACCCTGATCAGTTATTATAATGAGAAGTCAATTCAATCTGGGTTTCCTTTAAAATATCTCAACAGGGCTTTCATTTTTGATGACAGTTTCTAATTTCTGGTGTTCTTTTTTTGCAGCTCTTCATCATCTTATATACTGTTGCCAATTTCCTTAGTTGTTTCTTTCAATTAAAAAGCTCTTGTCTTCAGCAAATAGACAGGTTGTTACCCACCCACCACACACCCACCTTACACTAACTCTTTTCTCTTTCTTCTTCCGTCCTTGATTAAATATTTTGGAATGGGCTGTCCTGGGTGTGGCATGTTATGCATTGCAGGTTTGAAGCTTTTTAGGTGTAGAGAGTAAGGCAAATGATCTCGATAGAGTAGCGCAGTACTTCTCAACCTTGTCCCACCTGAAGATGCGTGGACTTCAACTCCCAGAATTCTCCAGCCAGCTCTGCAGAGCTGGCTGGAGAATTCTGGGAGTTGAAGTCCACGCATCTTCAGGTGGGACAAGGTTGAGAAACACTGGAGTAGCGCAAGAACCATTACCTAGGAAAAAGGCTTTTTTAAAAAGTACAGAACAGTGAGATAATATTCAGCCGTGCTTCAGGAAGACGCCTCCCTAATCCACTAAGTATAAGAAGGAGAGGGAGGTACAGCTCAATCAGATTTGCAAGATAATTATAGTCAATCTCAATAAAAATAGTTTTAGCCTTCTTGTAGAGTGGATTTCTTGGTCTGCTCTACCCATTGGGGCTGACACTAGAAACCATAAATTCCAGAGATAGCTACATCCATCCCTTCAGAGACACAGCATAGCTTATCAAAACATAAACAGTATTTTGTTATTAATAAAATATGTATGGACTTTTTTAAAAAAAAAAACACCCTCTTGATAATTTTCTTGCTCTTTATATGCATTAAACTTTGATCTCTTATTTGTTTAAACAAATTATCTTCAACTTGGATAAAACCAGTTTTTTGGTCTATTTTCCACCTGGCCTGTAATTGGCCATACTGGAACCATGTTTGAAAATGCAGATTCTGCTCCTCTTTCAGCCAGGAAAGCTCATTTTGTTGATTTTGAGCCAACTGCACCCCCCCCCCCAGCACAACTTACTTTGTGGAGTTGTTGTTACGGAGACAAGCAGGAAGAAAGAATGTTGTGTACAAAAAATCCCTGAGCTCCTAAATGAAAGGCAAAATATGAGGTTGATAAAAGTATAAAAGAAATAATTGTTGAGGTGACTGAATCAACAATCATCTTTCCAATCATCTGGGATTTTTCAAATATCAACAGACTGTTTAATTGGGCAGCTGAAATAAGCAGCTAGCTTGGAAGTCAGGGCGGATGGATCATCTCATTGGCCCCGTCTTTGCTGTCCCCAGATGCAGGGGAAAATGTAGACCCGTTGCTAATATTAAAGTAAACTTTAGACGCTAATCCAGTTTTTAATCATGGGATTTGAATGTCTCAAGTAGCAAAACATGTAAGGCCATTCCTGGAAACTTACAAAACAGGTAACGGCTAAGCTGATCATGAATATATATATTATATTTATTTATTCTGAATTTGTAACAATATGTCTATGAGACTGAAGGATTATGAAACAATGTGGAAGCTTCTGAATTTCAAAGAACTCTACAGCTGACCAGATAGTTTTAAAAAATTGCAGGAAGGGCCAAGGAAAAGGGGGAGGGGATGTACTTAGTATTTCTACACCAGGTTCCAGTCCTAAACTGAATGTTTAAATCATCTGGAAGATGTTAATTGGATGTAATCAGATACAGAACTGTGCTAACGTTGCACTAAAGTCTTGCCAAATCATGCAGAGAAAAAGAAACATTGAAACAATGGTTTCAGTCCCCTATTCTTGGAAATAAAACATCCTGCGGTTAAAAGACAAAATTAGTTCCATCTTTGTAAAAGGTGTAAGTCCCAAAGTATGAAGCTAAGCTTTAGTAAGCTTTGTGAAGCGTTTACTGGTTGTCACAATTTAAAAATCATGCTTGGGAAGTAAAAAAATATTTTCTCTGACCACATTTGGGTAAATCACACTCTTTCCTGAAACATACGGTATGTTGATGATCTTAGGGTTGAGATAAATGTATACATTTCAGATATGAATGTTTAATGAATGAGGGGTCAAGCTTAGTATAACCTTTGAATCACGTTCCACTTGTATTTCTGCTGCCTCCTTTTCATTGTGGGAAATTTCCCTGTACTTGTTTATGGCCCAAGAGTGTGACTTGCAGGTACAAGGAACTGTTTTTATTTATTCAAAGTCTGGGGATAGTTGCCAAGTAAAAATGGTGCCAAGGAAATTGAAAGTTGCAAGGGTTGTTAAGGATTGCTACCAACTATTACTATTGAAGTCTGGTTTTCCTGCTAAAGAAAAATGAAGGTGGCCAGCAGCATAAACAGTCAAAATAATCAATACCCCTCAAATAAATAACAAGAGCAAAAAATAATAATCTCAAACTTGTAATGTATCGGATTATTGTTGCTAGCTAGTTATCCTAATTCAGTGATGGCGAACCTTTTAGACACGGAGTGCCTAAACTGAAAGGTTCGTGGATGCGTGCATGCCCACACATGCTCACGCACATGCATGGATGTGCATGCACACCAGTGGTGGGATTCAGCCAGTTCGCACCTATCTGGGAGAACCGGTTGTTAACTTTCTAAGCAGTTTGGAGAACCGGTTGTTGAAAGAAATTTCTTTGTTTTTCCCCACTTTACAGGGCTAATCCTGTAAGGAAGGCGGGAAGGAAACATTCTGGTGTTGTTTCTAGCCTTATCTGTATTGCCCTGCTTACAGAAACTGCCTCTCCGGTTAACCCTTATTACATTGTAAGAGCTAAGGCAAAGCGCCAATCAACGTGAGTGACATTGAGTTGGCCACGCTCACCTGGTCACATGACCACTGAGCCCCGCCTACCCACCTAGTCATTAAGGCAGAGAACCGGTTGTTAAATTATTCGAATCCCACCACTGCTGCACACATGTGCGGTCATGCACCGCAGAGACCCGAAGACCAGATGGCTGGTGGGAGGTGGGGTATCCCAACATTGGCAGCGTGGCAAGAGGTAAGATCTTTTTCTTTCATGAGCTTCTGTTTCGTTGCTTGCAGGGAAACCGAAGCTCACGAAAGAAACACCACGGAGATCTGACCTGGGGTGATGGCACGCTTGCCATCAGAGAGGGCTCTGGTGTGTCATCTCTGGCACGTGTCCCATAGGTTTGCCAACACAGTCCTAGTTCATGAAAATACTAAAAATAGACAAGAAGCACTTCTGTTTTTTTTGAAAATGAAAGTGCTCTTGTCACATCACCAGCAATACGATATCCAAACAAACAAATGGATCGGTAATTAATCCATTAAAAAAAAACGCCAAGTTTTCACATGCATTTAACAGCTGTGTGTTGTCTGTCTAGGGATGTTCCTCAGGGCAGGAGCCCTATTCTGGCACATATTCGAACCTCAGATGCTACAGGAAGGAAGAGTTCAGCTCTGACATTGATTATAGCATGTGGGGAAAGAATTTAGATATAGGGCAAGGGTAACTAAAAATCGTAGACCCTGAAGCCAAGAATAGCTTTCAAAATAAGAATTTGAAACTAGAAGCAAACATATAAATATAGACTCAACAAGGTTGGAATAATACTGGGTGGTCTGTCCCAGGTAACAGTGCAGCAGTTAACTTCTTTTTTTTTTTAAAGTTTTTATTTTACACACATAAACACATCAACAAGAACAAACACATGACTTAAGACAACATAGGAACAATAAGTTCCAATCTTGTATCATACAGCAGTTCCATATCCGTTTCTTTGCAGTTAGTGTTTTCCCTTTCTATAATTAGCTATTTATAACCAAATATTGTTTGTCTATAATGTGCTATATATACATACAATTCCAGGTAAACATTCACATGGTTATTCTTTTTCTTTGCCAATCTTATACTATTGTTATTCCCTTTAAGAGATTATAGAATACAGTTTGGGTTGTATTATTTACCATCCCAAGCATCTATTGTGACATCATCTTATTTTCTCTTTCTTTTCTTTTCTCTCTCAGCAGTTAACTTCTGAAGACCAAAGAATATTTTTAAAGATAGGCCCATGTGGTGTGTGTTACAGTAGTCCAGTTATACAACTATTTAAAAAAATGGGTGGCCTTGGCAGGTCTGTTTTATCTAAGAAAGGATGTCACGGGGTTTTTAAGCAAACATCAACGTCTCCTGCTACATAGAGAATGGTTTAGAGCAGGGGTCTCCAACCTTGGCAACTTTAAGCCTGGCGGACTTCAACTCCCAGAATTCTCCAGCCAGCTGGAGCTGGCTGGAGCTGGCTGGAGAATTCTGGGTGTTGAAGTCCGCCAGGCTTAAAATTGCCAAGTTGGAGACCTCTGGTTTAGAGGATCTAAGTCTCGGTTTATTGGCTGAGATAAATCTTAATTGTTCAAAGAGAAATAAGCATTGTGTCTTAATCCTTGTCTGTATTTTCAAACAGCCTCAGCTCTGTGCCTCCAGAGTCTGGGATCGTGGCTGACATTGATTTGGAGAACATCCTCTCTCTGACCAGCGAGAATTTCTACGAACTCAAGAGCCAACCCATTGGTGTCAGGTAGGAAGAGCGAAGCACAGCTGTCGCGGGGCTCTGTGAAGCTGTTATCCTTCTGCTTATCAATTATTAGGGAGGTGGGATAAGATAAAGGGAAGGACAATTTCTGATCAGATCAAATGACATTATGGAGAGGATTTTCCTTCTTTTTTTTCTTTGAAGTGCAGTTCATTCACCCTTTTGGCACATTTTATCTTGTCACTTGCTGGTAGATTACACAATCCTTCAATTCTAGGCTTTCAAAATAACATATTTAATTGTGGGTGCTTCATTAATTTATCATTGGCCTTCTCAGGTTTTACAGTATTTTCTGCTAAATGTCAGAGACCACCTGAGATAGTTTAAATTATGACTTGCAAAGAAGAGATTTTAGATTGTAAGAAAACCTGTAAAAAAAAGAAAGGAAGGTAAGGAAATTCAAGCTAAGGCTAAGATAAATAATGCGTCTTGTTTCTTTTGTTAATCTCCTGCATCAACCAAAATGGCTGTCATATTTTCCCCCCCAATGCTTGCACTCATTTAGTTACATAAAATTCAAGCAATGCCAGATACTTCCATTGGCATAGTAGACTTTTGCCTAACATTTAATATACAGCATTTTTGTTTATATTAAAAATAAAACCTTATTCCCCTGTACTTTAAAATGGGTCAAACATTCTTAAATTGAGTTTGACTTAGTTTCCCAAATGATCTCTTCTAATTATGTGAGTTTCTTTTCTTGTAGCATATTAAGCATTGCATTTCCGCAAGTTTCTAGCAAGTAGCCATGGCAATTTAGAACTTGGATATTTCTCTGTTCTTTATCTGAAGCTCTGATATCAATGGAATCATCTTGGTTTAAATACACATGAACATTTTTAGACTACAGCATATTGCCATCATAAATCAGTTTACAACAGTAGTAGTAGTTGCAAGGTTGTGGTGTAAGAATTAGGTTGAAGGTTGGATGATTGAGCTTTGGCCAAATAAATTGGTGGTGTTCCTTGATTGATCCGTGTTAACTTCTGGATTTAGTAAAATTGTCAGTCTTTTAATGCAGGGGTGCCTAACCCTTGGTTCATGGACTGGCACCGGTATGTGGCATGCCAGGAACTGGACCGTGCAAACAAACGAAGCCTCATCTGTGGTATGCAGCCAACATGCAAAACCATGCCCCTTCCAGTCTACCGAAAACCCTTTCTGCATGGAACCAGTCCCTGGTGCCCAAAAGGTTGGGGGCCACTCTGTTAATGCAATTCAAATAATAATAAGAAAAATAGTCAAGTCAAGGGAAAATCCATATTTCATGAACTTGTTGCTGATGTATCAAGATATCTAGCTTGGCAAACTATGTGATGAGCTGTTGGATTCTCTAATGCAAAGCAAAGTTACCCTTCAAGTTTGTACTTACTGCCAAATTACCTTTTTATTGTGTATCATGTTACACTTTATCCAGTGGTGGGTTGCAAATCCCGTTCCAACTAGTACGGTTGGAACGGGGCTGGCAGCGTCCTCATGGATGCGCACAGGCACGCGGCGCGCACATGCATTCAAACCCCTCCATGACGCTCCACAGAGCATCGCACAGGCGCTGTATGCGCCATACGCCTGCGCAGAAGCACAGAAGCCTTTAAACTCCGGTAAGGAACTCAGGCGAGAGGGTGGGCCCTCCAGAGCACCGTACTGGAACGACATCCAGTGCTCTGGGCTGGTTCTGGTACGCCTGTACCGGGGCGTACCGCCTGCAACCCACCACTGACTTTATCCCAGCTTTACAGTACATTTCTTTATACCCAATACTAAGTCAATAGTAGTAACTGTGAGAGGGATCTTGGAGTCCTAGTGGGATGGTCACCTAAATATGAACCAGCAGTGTGCTGCAGCTGCCAAAAAAGCCAACATAATTATAGTCTGCATTAACAGAGGGATAAAATCAAGATCACGCGAAGTGTTAGTACTACTTTATAATGCCTTGTAAGACCCCACTTGGAATTCTGCAACCAGTTTTGGTCGCCAAGATGTAAAAAAGATGTGGAGACTCTAGAAAGAGTACAGAGAAGAGCAACAAAGATGATTAGGGGATTGGAGGCTAAAACATGAAGAATGGTTGCCGGAACTGGGTATGTCTAGTTTAATGAATAGGTGGACTAGGGGACACATAGTGGTGTTCCAACATTTCAGGGGCTGCCAGGAAGAAGAAGGAGTCAAGCTATTCTCCAAAGCACCGGAGGGCAGGACAAAATGGAATGGATGGAAACTAATCAGGGAAAGAAGCAACTTAGAACTATGGAGAAATTTCTTGACAGTTAGAACCAGTGGAACAGTTTTCCTCCAGAAGTTGAGAATGCTCCAACACTGGAAGTTTTAAAGAAGAGATTGGATAAGATTTGTCTGAAATAGTATAGGGTTTCCTACCTAAGCAGGGGGTTGAACTAGAAGACCTCCAAGGTTCATTCCAATTCTGTTATTCTCTTCTCTTCTGTTCTATGTGCAGTATTTACAGGAAAAGTTCCTTCAGATCCCTCCCAGGAATTTTTGGAGGTTTTTTTCCTTTCTCTTATTGACCGAGTTCTGCTTTCAGGAAAGATAGGACACTATGGGGAGTAGAGTAAAGAAAGGACTTTGACCTGAGGAAATTACAGCTGTAAACAGGAGTGAGATGAGATCCCAGAGAGGAATATGAGTTAATAAAGTCATCTGTTTATTTTAAGCAAAGGGGGGTTTAGAGTACCTCTTCCCTTCATATGTGGAATTGTAACATCCTGCAAAATGCAATGTGCGCGCAATGCACATACACTTTAAAAGAGCGTCAGAAAAGGTGAAGGAGAGCAAATTAGAGACATTTAAGAAATGTGTTGATTTGAATAAAGATATCCCTCTAAACAGGAATTTGACCCCTAAGCCACTCTGGTTGCTGATCAGCTTCAACAGGAACTACTGTTTCACCGGGATGACTATGGCAGAGCTGAAAGAGGCGGTGGGAGACAGAGTGCTGATCCATAGAATGGCCAAGGGTCAGATACAACTGAATGGTTGACCACAATGATGATAGTTATCTAAAGCAGAGGTCTCCAACCTTGGCAACTTTAAGACCTGTGGACTTCAACTCCCAGGGCAAAGCTGGCTGAGGAACTCTGGGAGTTGAAGTCCACAAGTCTTAAAGTTGCCAAGGTTGGAGACCACTGATCTAAACCCTCAAGATTCTCTTCCCCATCCGAGAAGTTTGAGAGGGTTTTTTCCTTCAACCCCGCCCCCCTTTTTTTTTTGAAATTCCAGATTCTATGCAGGTACCCCATCCCATATCTCAGTTGCCTTTTTCCTAGTTTGGAGTTTATGAGCAGCAATATTGTTATCAATTTCTGAGCAGCCAAGAGTCTTAGTAATCAAAGGGGCCAATTTTACAATGATATAATTATAAAATACATAATAGAGTGTGTTGCTTTTAAATGCCCTCTGAATTTTTTTTTCAACTGGAAGCTACTGTATGCTCTAATGTACATGTCCCCCATTTTCCATTTGATGGGATTGAACAGAGTGGAAAACACCTCTGTTTTCAAGCAACTATGACTCCAGCTCTGTTTTAATAACTTGGATTTTAAAGTTCTTTGAAGCATATGTGTCTCTCTACTGGTCTCTGGCAATTCTAGAAGTAGCCAGAATAGAATAATGGTTAGAGAATTATAGGTTAGAGTTACAGTGTTTAATATTTCAAATGTGCACAGCCATTCATGATAAGGTCTGATAGTGTCTTTCCATCTATGTTAATCTGCTCAGTGAGGATAAATATATATATGTGTGTGGTGTGGGTGTTGTATGTTGCCTTGGAGGGAAAAAAAGTTAAATAAAAGAAAGTAGCAATAGCAATAGCAATAGCAATAGCAGTTAGACTTATATACCGCTTCATAGGGCTTCCAGCCCTCTCTAAGCGGTTTACAGAGTCAGTATATCACCCCCCACAGTCTGGGTCCTCATTTCACCCACCTCGGAAGGATGGAAGGCTGAGTTAACCTTGAGCCGGTGAGATTAGAACCGCTGAACTGCAGGTAACAGTCAGCTATAGTGGCCTTCAGTATTGCACCCTAACCACTGCACCACCTAGGCTAAGACAGTAATATAACATTGCCTTTTCTCACTGCATTTTCTTTCAAATGAAGTTCTTAGTTGCCACCTTATCTACAATCTATTAGTAGATTTCAATGGAAGGAGGGAGGGGGGGTTTCTCCTTCACTTGGCTATGATTACATCTAGTTGTGAAATAAAGTTTTCTAGGGAAAGCCTATTTTGGTCATGATTGATTCTGTATTATCAAGTTGGTATCAACTCTTAGTGACCCCATAAAGTCATAGACAGAACTCTCCCTGAGGATCTCTCCCTAGCCAGGTCTTTCAAGTCTTTGAAAAGACTAAGAGCCGAGGTGGCGCAGTGGTTAAATGCAGCACTGCAGGCTACTTCAGCTGACTGCAGTTCTGCAGTTCGGCTGTTCAAATCTCAACCTTCCATCCTCAGCCTTCCATCCTTCCGAGGTGGGTAAAATGAGGACCCAGATTGTTGTTGGGGGCAATATGCTGACTCTGTAAACCGCTTAGAGAGGGCTGAGCCCTATGAAGCGGTATATAAGTCTAACTGCTAACTGCTATTGCTAGTTTACCTCACAGTAACTAAATGCATTTACCTTGCTTATTGATCATCCTCTTTTTCTCTTTCCTTCCACATTTCTCTGCATCGGAGCCTGGACCAAGAGCTAAGTCTTCACATAGTATGCAAAATAAGATAATTTGAGCCTGGTTGTTTTTTTGCCTCAAGAGAAAATTCTAGGTTGATTTTGTTGGGCGATCCATTGGTTTCGTTGAACAAAATATTCTCAGGGGCTGGGTCCTTGACTTGACGGCTGTTGTCAGCCTGCAACCTGACAACCTATCTCAACAATTGCCTTTAGTGGGCATCGGGAAATATATAATGTCCCTCCTATGTAAACTATTTGAGTGCATCATTGCTCCATTAGTGGAAAGAAAGCTTTATCTAACAAAAGTCTATTCTAATTATGCTCAATGTAATAGCCTGCTTTATTTATTTATTGCATTTCTGTTATGCTACATTCTGACAAGTCTTGGCAGCTTACTTAATATAAGTAAGTAATGTGCAGATATTTAAAAAAAATATGTCCCACTTGTATTCAGGAGCTGGTCTTCTCTTAGCAGTGAGGCTTCTTTGGAGAATTTACTGGCCAGAGCAGCAAAGTGATTCTGCTGGTCTCTCTCTCTCTCTCTCTCTCTCCTTCTTCCAGCCCTCCAAGGGCCCCAGCTCAAAGTCCTAACATGTCGTCCCGGGTTCTACTCCGGCAGCAGCTCATGCGGGCGCAGACGCAAGAACAGGAACGCCGGGAGCAGCAGCAGGCAGCCCAGTTCACTCCTGCACCCGCTGCATCAGCTACACCGGCTATTTCTGTGAGCCCACTAACTCGCCCTGCACCTGCCCAGGTGCCTGTGGAGGTATTGAAGGTAAGAGAAAACAGGAAGTAGCTCTGCATTGGAGGGAAATCAGGTTTCATCCTAGCAAAAGGAGGTAGTTAGAAGAAGAAGTTGGCACCATGTCTTTGAGATTGAAAGGCCATCTGGAAGGGATTCTCCTTCACGTGAAATATTTTCATATTTACAGAGGATACACAATAAACTGGAACGGCTTTTTTGGAACCCTAAGGTAGCTTCTCTGCCCTTCCTCTTATTTTAGATCATAACTGCTTGGCCTAAGTGTCACCCAGTTCCATTTCCTTGCATCCATATCACTGTAGTCAGGGGACAGAGTGACACAGCTTCCTTCTCCATGCAAAAGTCTGAGAACTGCATTCTCTGATCAGGTATGCAGTGTATATCTTATTACATTGGACATCCAGAGTTCAACATTTTTGGCCACTCTGAACAGGAACTCTGGGAATTGGAAGTCCAAACATCTGGAAGGCCGTCGAGTTGGAGGAAACTGTATTATTTATTCCTTGTGTCATGTTGCAATTGGCTCCTGAGTTACTTAGAGTCCTGTTGCCTTCTGCAGCAGGTGGATGGAAGGCCACAACTCCTGGAATTCTCAGCAACACACGTCTCGGCTAGAGAATGCTGGGAGTTGAAGGACACACTTCTGGAGGGTGCCCAGGTGGGGTGGGGGGATCTATGCATTAGGTATTCCTTGGGACAGCGGTGATTGGCTACTGAGAATCTAGTCCTCCTGTTGGACAAAAGGAAAAGGACATCAATTTATGTCAGTGTTCTTTATGTCATCTATTTGTAAATATCATTTAAACCAACACAAAAGACATTGGCAAATTCTCTAAAAATAGATTTAAGATCAAGCTGGCTGGATGTCCATTTCCCTTGCTTTCATACCTCCCGATGCAAGGCTGTGCTGCAGGTGCAGTGGCACCTCTTCATCCGAGGGGCAAATCCGAAATGTACATTTGAAGTCATTGGGAACAGCATGGAGGATTAGTTGTGACAGCAGCAGTGGTGGGTTTCAAAAATTGTTGGAACCTACTCTGTGGGTGTGTCCTCCTTTGTGGAAGTGGCTTGCCACCCATGTGACCGGATGGGAGTGGCTTGCTGCCCATGTGACTGGATGGGAGTGGCTTGCTGCCCATGTGACCGGATGGGAGTGGCTTGCTGCCCATGTGACCGGATATGAAATTATGAATTAGTACTTAGGTCGGTCCAAGTAGCTATTCAGAAGTTAGTGGTTAGAAGCAATCATAAAGCAAGATATGGAATTAAAACCAGAAATATTTTGTTGGCTATTTGAAAGGGAGTATAATATATATTTAATTTTACACATGTTAGCAGCTGCTGGAATTGTGTTTGCACAACAGTGGAAAAACAGAGATATGTGAATGAATAAATATTACAATGTGCAGGAATAAATAAATTGACAATTAAAATCAAGAAGGCTTTGAGTACTTTTTCATGTGGGATTAGTTTTAGCAATTGCCAACTAACGGAAACAGAAATTAGAAATCCAAAAGTATGAAAGAAAACACCAATTATGTAAGGAAAGGCCCCTAAAATGTATAAGGAAATATTACTAGATCATTATTAATGCGTAGATAACTGCGGGACATTACACACCCACCAGTGGTGGGTTTCAAAAAAATTTGGAACCTCTTCTGTAGGTGTGGCCTGCTTTTCGGGTCCACTGGTGGAACCTCTTCTAACTGGTTCAATAGATTTGACGAACCGGTTCTACCGAATAGGTGCGAACTGGTAGGAACCCACCTCTGGACAGCAGTCTTGGCCTGACAGGCGTAAGCTTGGCTCCTTCTGTTAATTTGATTGCATTTGTGTGCATAGCGGAGGGTGAGGTTCCTATTCAATTTGCCAGCATTTAGGGACAGAGGTAGGCTTTCATCTTGCTAGGTTTGATGCGTTGCCTTCAAGGATTTCCGTGTGCTTGGAAAGCTGCAAATAATTGAATGGCACTGCCCAAGTGATGGTTGACTCATATATTTCCCCCCTCTTTTTCTCACTTGAACTCAGGTTCAAACCCACCTGGAGAACCCCACAAAGTACCACATCCAACAGGCACAGAGACAGCAAGTCAAGCAGTATCTTTCTACAGCTATGGGGAGCAAGATGTCAACGCAGGCATTAACCGGAAGTAGCCCTGGAGCACCCACCTGCTCCCCACAGGGTGTTTCAGGTCCTGAGCCCGCACCTGGTTTGGCTCACCAACAGGGAGTGGCAGGAAGCACTGGGAGTGCCCCCAATAGCCCTATGGCGATGCTCAACATTGGTTCCAACTCTGAGAAAGAAGTGAGTAGAAATTCCCCCTATCGCTTTCACCTCTCCTATTCCCACAGCCTTTCTTTGCCATTTCCCTCCATTTTGCTTGTTGAATATTACCAGTAGCCTCCCCCCTCCCCCTAATGTCAGATATATCTAATGCCGCATGCTCTCCTGTCTGTCAGATTGACGATGTCATTGATGAGATTATCAGCCTGGAATCCAGCTACAATGAAGAAATCCTGAACTATGGTGGCTTGCAGATGCCCAGCACTGTGAGTAGTTTTTGCTTTAAAAAAAGAAAAAGACATATGGATGCTTAAAGAAAAGCGGAGGTGGTGGGAAACCTAGATTTGGAAATTAGGATGGAACAGGTAATTTTTATTTTATGTCCTTGGTTTAAATAGGGAAAAAAAAAACTTGCGACATCATAAAGACTGACCAATGTAGGGTTTACATTTTCATAGGCCATAGTTTGACTTCAGCAAATGGAAGTTGATGGCATGAAAAGTACAGGTAGCCCTCAACTTACGATCACAATTGAGTCCAAAATTTATGCTGCTAAGTGAGAAATTTGATGTCCCATTTTACGACTTTTCTCGCCACATTTGTTAAGTGAATCACCGCAGTTGTTAGATTAGTGACATGGTTGCTAAGTGAATCTGGCTTCCCTATTGACTTTGCTTCCCAGAAGGTTGCAAAAAGGTGATCACATGACCCCAGGCACTGCGACTGTCATAAATGTGAGCGAGTTGTCAATCATGCAAATGTAAATCACATGATCCTGGGGCTGGTAAAACGGCCGTAAGTGTGAAAAATGGTCATAAATCACTTTTTTCAATGCCGTAATAACTTTGAATGGTCACTAAGTGAATTGTTGTAAATCGAGGACTACCTAAGGGAGTGGCAGCACCTTATACCTCCTCCCACTTTCTTTTTTCCTACTTAAAATACGGGATTTGTGCCCAAAATTTGTGGAATCTATTGCATTATAATAAAGAATGTTGGTGCCAGTGGTGGTTTCAAAAATTGTTCGAACCTACTCGGTGGGTGTGGCCTCCTTTGTGGGAGTGGCTTGCCACCCATGTGACCGGATGGGAGTGGCTTGCCGCCCATGTGACCGGATATGAAGATGCCGACGACACTTGTCAGAACCACCTTAAATTACCTCACACACAGCACTGGCATGCATAAGAATATGATGTAAACTTGTTTTTTAAAAGGCATCTTTGGTTTGCGTTAAAACAACTTCAACACACGCAATGTTCTGATTGCACCACAAATGCAGTAGTCATCCTTACCTTTCACAGAGGCACTGAGTTTTATAAATATGACCATGATAGTGTAGAATAATCATATCCAAGGACCAGTGGTGGGTTTCAAAAAATGTTTGGAACCTCTTCTGTAGGTGTGGCCTGCTTTCCGGGTCCACTGGTGGAACCTCTTCTAACCGGTTCGGTAGATTTTACGAACCGGTTCTACCGAATAGGTGCGAACTGGTAGGAACCCACCTCTGATTGGTGCCCATTAGTGGCTATGTTCCTTGGATAACTAGAGCTGGTGGGGGGGGGGGAAGCTGCTGTAAAAGCCAGAAGTGGGAAGGTTATTTGACCCATAGGTCTTCACTGTGCCATAAGATACTCTATTGGTTTTGATCCACCAGACTAGTAGGATGACTGCTCTGCCACTCTCCAAATAGATTAATTGCTTGGTATAAAATGTGTTTGAGAGATAGTGAGAAGTAAGTAAAGTGCTATAAAAACAACCATTTTGAAAATATCAGTCATTTGTCCTCACTAACGCAGTAGAATCAAGTACACAAAAAAGATGAATAAAAATTTTAAAAAAATGTTTTTATTTTAACCCTAGTGCTTTAAAAAGTACGTCTCCAGCCCCTCCAAGTGGTCGTTTTTTTAGGCATTCTTAGTAAATGTCATTCACTAAAATTAACCTGTTACTGAAGATGTTTTTACATTTTATATATTTTTAACTTCTGTTTCGATGTCAAAGGAGTATAGTAGCAATAACACTAGCACTTAGACTTCACGGTGCTTTACAGCCTTCTCTAAGTGGTTTACAGAGTCAGCCTATTGTCCCCAGCAATCTGGGTCCTCATTTTATCCACCTCGGAAGGATGGAAGGATGAGTCAACCTTGAGCCTGGTGAGATTCGATCTGCCAAATTGCTGGCAGCTGGCAATCAGCAGAAGTAGCCTGCAGTACTGCACTCTAACCACTGCGCCACCGTGGCTCATTTATTTCTTCATGAGAGCATCCTATTGGCCATTAAGATAAGCCAACATGAAGTAGTGAACAGAGTTTTGGACTGGACTGGGGAGATGTAGAATCATACCCCCATTCAATGGGAAACAAGCTCCCTTGGGGGTCCACCCATAGCTCTTAGTTTCCAGGTACCGCCTTCTGATTTAGATTGGGAGGTCTCAATTAGAAGGTAGATTAGAAAGTAGGCATCTCACAGTACAGCAAACCTTCCTGAGCTGCTGGCCTGGAAGTCCTTTCAATTATTTTCTGTTCTCCACAGCTACCAGTTTCGGGAAACCTCCTGAATGTATATGGGAACCCAGGAATCATGGAACCAGCTGTAACTGTCAGCAACTCCTGCCCGGCTGACCTGCCCAATATCAAGAGGGAGATGTCAGGTACTTAACTGGAGGAATTGGAAACATGCCAGAGTTGAGCATGTTGCAAGGAATGAACACAGGGATATAATCAGAGTTGACTATGGTAGGCATTTAGGAAGCGAGAGTTTAGGATTTGCTCCCCGAATAGCTGCTAGGAGATTATGTCTCTTTCTCCACACAGGAGGAAAGATCAGTGAATTTTTTTTCCCTTTTAAAAGTTGTAAGAAGGGTTTGGGGTGTGTGGCACCATAATGCTACCATATCTGGCATCTTGATTTCCTCTAGTCTCTAGACCCATACAGAAAGTGGCTGGACATGGTGGGTGGCTTTATTATCCTTCCTGTCTCATTTTGTGCCCCTTTGCAGAAAATGAAACCAAAGCATTTCTGAAGGAAAGGCAGAAGAAAGACAACCACAATTTAAGTGAGTGACGTCTTGGATGAACTATCCGTGGCTTTCTATTTTGGGTTTGAAGTGGATATTTCAGTACTGAGAAAAGGGGCAAAAGCGTTTTCATGTCTACGAGACCCCTCTTATATGTGCTTATTTGCTCATTTTGGTAAAAGAAAACTGGGTTATATGAGGTCAGGGGTGTTTTGTCCTATCTCCCCTGATTGGTTTTTTCGGATTTCCATAGAGCAATAGCAATAGCAGTTAGACTTATATACTGCTTCATAGGGCTTTCAGCCCTCTCTAAGCGGTTTACAGAGTCAGCATATCGCCCCCACAGTCTGGGTCCTCATTTCACCCACCTCGGAAGGATGGAAGGCTGAGTCAACCTTGAGTCGGTGAGATTAGAACTGCTGAACTGCAGATAACAGTCAGCTGAAGTGGCCTGCAGTACTGCACCCTAACCACTGCACCACCTCTGCTCTTCTACATGATGCTTTTGAATAGGGACACCAGAGCTTAAAACTTACAAATTTCTACAAGCAAAGCAGGTGCTTTGATCACTAAGTTCCAATCTCTTTCAAATCAGCAGGACTTTATTCTGAGTAAAATGAGCAGGATGTAACAAATCAGTTTTTTCTCCTTCAAGTGGGGGAGTTTCATCAATGTGTGCGCGTGCACAAACCAGAGAGAATGAGAGAAAGAAAACCAGTAGTAAAATTTGGTGAAATTGGGTATAATTTTTCTATATTAGCCTGGTTTATGGTGTCAGTATTTTTGTGCAGAATTGGTTTGATTTGCTTGCTTGCTCATCTTAAATTTTCAAAGCCTGAGAGTAAGATTCAAAATTTTGCAGAACTCAATTCTAATTTTGCAGAATTCTAATTTTAAATTATAGTATAATAAGATATCCATCATTGATAACAGAATGACACAATCTCTGAATAGCGTAATTGTATTAGCAGTTATAAAGGTGCTGGTGTGGTCAGTAGACCAGTCACAAGTACTGTTTTTATGATAGAGAGAAACAAAGAATGGAAAAGGACTTATAAGAGGGCAAAGTATGTTAAAAATTTGTAATCTTCTACAAGTAAGAATAATCTCAACTTCTCTATATATGACACATTACACAGCAAGGCTGATTCATACGGCTTCCAGGAAAAGAGTCAAGAAACTAATTAAAAACAACAGATGAAATGTCTTGAACAAGCAAAATTCTCCAATGTTTTCTATTAAATATTAACAGCCTAGCATAAATATTTAAATAGTGGCTAGTGGTTGGGAAAGGAGGGAAGGGGAGAATTCAAAAGTCCCCTTCGCAATATTTTTTACTTAGGTTCTATTTTTCATCTGTCTTTTGTATCTTGCTTTCTTCATCCTTTTGTAATATTTGACGATATGCAATATATTAAAATACATATTTTTAATCAGTTAAGCATCCCCCTCTATTTTAATTAGGGTGTTAACTTTTGGGAGAAAAGAAAATGTATTGTGTGCTTTCTTGGGAGAAGAATTTATTTTCCCTTTTTTGTGAGATAAAAAATTATTTATTTTGTGTCCCGCCCTCCCAAACATCAGACCTCTTTAACTGAATGAAAACCCATGTTTAAACTTCTACGTAGCATCAAGATTTTTGGGAAATCCTTTTCAGGTTTAACATTTTTATTGGGTTATGGAATAAAATAAGATACAAAACAGGAAAGTGAATAGGAAAATGGTGGGGAGGAAGAGGGGGAAGAGAAGTGAGAAGTGAGGATAAGAGAAAAAAAAGAAACATTAACTTCTGACTCTCTCTGTTGCAGTAGAATAAGGCATTGGCATCAAATCACAACTTTTTGTTTTTTCATAAGCCATTTCTATAAAAATCTATCAATCTAATTGGTAAAACCCAAAATCAAACTTTCATTCTTTTCCACTTCAAGCACAAACTTCAAAAGTAGTCTCTCCAAGTGGAAAGAAAAGTACTTATATTCTTTTATTTAATCAAAATAGTCAGTTTTGCCATTTTAGCCAACTCCATCAGCTTCTGCAGCCATTCGCCCGTGGTAGGAATCGCAGTGTCCTTCCATTTTTGTGTATACAATAGTCTTTCTGCTGTCAACATACTGTATATCAGTGTTTCCCAACCTTGGCAATCTGAAGATGTCTGGACTTCAACTCCCAGAATTCCCCAGCCAGCATTCGCTGGCTGGGGAATTCTGGGAGTTGAAGTCCGGACATCTTCAAGTTGCCAAGGTTGGGAAACACTGCTGTATATAGTATCAAAATTCCAAATTTTTTCTCCAGGTCTTTTTCCATTAGGCCCAAAAGGAAGAATTCTGGTTTCATCTTTATCTCCATTTTCAAGATTTTGTGTATTAAAATATGAATCATAGTCCACATTTTTTTTTTTGCTTTATTACATGTCCATCATAAATGAGAAAAAGTCCCTTCTTTACTTTTACTTTACTTCCAACATTCATTTGTCATACCTTTATAGATCTTAGATACACTATATTGCCAAAAGTATTCGCTCACCTGCCTTTACTCGCATATGGACTTACTGTAAGTGACATCCCATTCCTAATCCATAGGGTTCAATATGACGTCGGTCCACCCTTTGCAGTTATAACAGCTTCAACTCTTCTGGGGAGGCTGTCCACAAGGTTCAGGAGTGTGTTTATGGGAATTTTTGACCATTCTTCCAGAAGTGCATTTGTGAGGTCACACACACACTGATGTTGGGCGACTTTACGTGGCCTACCACTTCGTGGCTGAGTTGCTGTCGTTCCCAAACACTTCCACGTTCTTATAATACAGCTGACAGTTGACTCTGGAATATTTAGGAGCGAGGAAATTTCACGACTGGATTTGTTGCACAGGTGGCATCCTATCACAGTTCCAAGCTGGAATTCACTGAGCTCTTGAGAGCGACCCATTCTTCCCCAAATGTTTGTAAAAACAGTCTGGGTGCCTAGGTACTTGATTTTATACACCTGTGGCCATGGAAGTGATTGGAACACCTGATTCTGATTATTTGGATGGGTGAGCGAATAGTTTTGGCAATATAGTGTAGCTTATCTGGTGTTAAATACCAACAATGCATCATGGCAGTTAGACTTATGTACCGCTTCATAGGGCTTTCAGCCCTCTCTAAGCGGTTTACAGAGTCAGCATATTGCCCCCAACAACAATCCGGGTCCTCATTTTACCCACCTCGGAAGGATGGAAGGCTGAGTCAACCCTGAGCTGGTGAGATTTGAACAGCCGAACTGCAGAACTGCAGTCAGCTGAAGTAGCCTGCAGTGCTGCATTTAACCACTGCGCCACCTCGGCTCTCATCTTATACACATTTTCTTTTACGGTTTTTGGAAATCTTTGAGGAAATTTTTTTCATAGTGAATAGTGAAGTTAGTAATAGTGAAGGTTTTAAGCTGAAAGATCCAGGTAATCTAAGATCCATTATTATTGAAAGCAAAGATCAAGTGACTTCATTTGAAAATGACTTTTAAATTAAGCAGATGTTGGCTTGGAAACTAGGGATACTATACTAGGTGAGCTTGTAAGAAGTTGATTCATGTGGAGAGCGGACTATGGAAATCTTGGTTTTGACCTTCTGCATTCCAGAAGTGGCAGAGAAAGTAAAATGATATGGCTACTAGGCATATAACACTGAAGAAGCCTGAGGTAGAATAAGCAGCCGGGCCAGTATGTAGGAGATGCCTGGGATTGGCCTATCATTCATTAGGTGGGGGTGGGGGTGGGGAGGAATGGTTCCACCACAAATCCGCGAAGCCCTTATCCGCGGAGACATAAGCGCGAAGACTAATTTGCGCCGTTCTAAGCGCTAAGGAAAAACGCGACCCTACCGCGATGACATAATCGCGGAGGGCAAATCCGCGCATTCCCAAGCACTTAGTACCCTAACCCTAACCCTAATGCTAAACCTAACCCTAAACCTAACCCTAACCCTAACCCTAACCCTAAACCTAACCCTAAAACAAACCCTAAAACAAACCCTAAAACAAACCCCTAAACCTAATCCTAACCCTTACCTTAATTTAAATTGGCTTTCTGCCGCGGTGCCATTTTACAGTGTCCTTCTGTTGCTGCACTGTTGTCACGGCGGTGATGACGCACGGTGATGATGTTGCGGCTTTAGCGCCGCTATTTTATCACCACGATTTTGACGAGCGCGATTTTGTCGTGCCACGGGGGGGGGGGGAGATTAGTTGATACATTCCTTTCTTTTTTCTCTCTCTACCCAGTGTTGCCTTTTGTTAAACATTTTTCTGTGCTAGATCCCGGGGCCCCATCATTCAGCTGTGTTTAAGGTCCAGTGCAAACTCAAGATTTTATGCAAACACAGGAAAGATTCTGTGTGCAAATTCAGGAAGGAGCTGATGTGCTTCGTTGGAATACGGCACATTCCTGAATTGATTTCTATTGATAGAATTGGAAAAGAGGTGAAAGTACTGACAACATAATGCATTTTGATGAAAGGTCTTTTTTTGGACGGAGACAGTCAAACATCAATGTTCCTGTGATTTCCAAAAAGAAGGACACCAGCTGTAAAGCTATTACGCCCTGCGTGTGTCAAATGCAATGCTCATACAGCTTTGATAAATTAACAAAAGCAACATTCTGCACAATAAAAATGAAGAGCCTATGTAGCAGAAAATGAGACAAGACCAGCTCTTTGTCAGAGGGAGAGGTTTATTTGCGCAAAGGTTCAGTAGCGATTGGTCAAGCAAAATCTGAACCCCGAAGGGCAGTTGTTTACAGTCTTTTATACTCTTAGCCAACTTATCGATCACCCCAAAGTACCTGGCCTTCCTGTGTCATGTAGACCCCCTTCCTGTGTCATGTAAACCTTGTACACAATCTCCCAAAACAGAGACGGGACATCCATTACTCAATTACCTCCCCACAGGGGGTATTGATACCAATATCCTGTTTCATTTGTTTTAGTTAGGTGAAGCAAACAGAACAACTAATCTTAAGGGTAATTAATCCTTTTTCCCATTCCACATGGTAAAGAAACTTTAATACCCAAATAATTTGTCTGGTTGTCAAATTCTCTTTTACCTATGCTAAGAATGTAAATAGTAAACATAATAAAAGTATAGCCATGAAAGCCAGCTTGGTGGCCTTGGGCCAGGCACTCAACTCAACTCAGTCCAACTCAACTCACAGAGTTGTTGTGGGGAAAATAGGAGTAAGAAGGAACATTAGATCTGTTCACTGCCTTGAGTTCTTTAGAAATATAACAAAGGTGTGATATAAATTAAAAAATAAATAAATAAAATAGCAATCAGTATTGGATACACAATCCAGTTGTGTCCAATTCCCAGAGTCTGCCTGGACAAATCCCTGCAGATTTCTTGACAAGGTTTTTCAGAATTGAATTTCCATTGCCTCTTTTCTAAGGTTGAAAATGACTAGGCCAAGGTCATCCCGCTGTCTTTGTGCCTAAGGTCAGACTAGGACTCACAACCTCCCAATTTTTAGTCTGATGTCTTAACTACTACATTAAACTGGCTCACTGAATAGTTTGTGTTGTGCATAATTTAGTTCCCTGTTGATTATGAATAATGAATAAAGAGAGCCCTATTTTCCAGCCACTGAAATAATTTGCATCTTTATTTTTAAGAATAGTTATATGTCTGTCATTGCCCTATTTAATCGTTTCAGGCCAGATCAAAATTATTTGTAATTTCATGTTACTACTAAGAGCCAGCCCCCCAATTTAAAAACGTAGTGTTAAAATACTTGTGGCAAATAAAATATTTTGCTTGCTTTGAAAAAGATTGCAGTATATCTGAGTTCTCTTTAAAGATACACCCCTGCTTAGAAACCCCCCCCCCCTTTCTACTTTTCAGTGGCATTATTTGAATAACAGAAGCCCTTGGAGAACAGCCTCAGAAGAACTTAAAGCAGATTCATGTGGGTTGAGATTTTTGACATTTTGCCTTTATACTGTGTTTCAAAATATATGTTTAGAACCATGAGGCTGGGAACCTTTGCCTTTAAAGAATCTGGCAAGTTGAATTTTGGGCCCAAGAATAATTCCATACAATCACAATATATACCTAACTTTGAAGGTAACTTGGCATAATGCGGGATTTATCTAAGGAATGTTGAGAGGTTCATTTGGATGCTGGAAAAATTAAGACATTATATGCGTTTATTATTAATAGATGTAGCAAAAGCAGGGGGCCTCTGCCTCTTACACAACTTTCTCTTTTTGCAGTTGAACGTCGTCGGCGGTTTAACATAAATGACCGAATTAAAGAACTGGGGACCCTAATCCCCAAATCTAATGATCCGTAAGTATGACAGGTTGATGACAACTTGTTAATCGAAATGAGCTTTATCTGCAAAAGGGACACAAGCCTTGTGTAGGCTTCATTGTGTATTCTGCTGAGTTTCTCTAAGTGATGTATGTAACATGTTTTAAAAGGTGATTTGATTTTGATATAAAGTCAACTATGTTATATTTATACGGTACATAATAATAATCATAGCCAGTTGTGATTTATTTAACAACCATTTAACTAAACACAACTCAGTAAGTGTAGAAATTATCTTGCGAACACTTCAGTAATTAGTGATATATAACACTGAATGCATGAATGCAATAAAATGGTGAGAGAAACAATATATATAGAAAGTGTAGCTGTGCTTTCATTACCTTGAGAAGCCTGTGTTGTTTCAGTCAGACAGTGACTATGGTTCACTTCCCACTGCTGATATAAATGAAAGGTTTATTCAGGACTGAATGTTGTCTTTTGCCCAGGCTGACTGGGAACATTGGAGGTTTAGCAGTACAACACATTTGTAGGGCCCAGTTGAAAGAAATTACCTTTACAGAATCAAATGGAGTAAGATCTAAGGCGTGGCACGACAAAACTGCGCTCGACTAAAGCGCGCCCGATTAAACCGCGTCGCTGACGTCATCAGCAGGGCGACAACAGCGACCGCGGAGAAAGAAGGGCGCTTTAAATAGCGCTTTGAAAGCAAGCCGATTCAAGTTAAGGTAAGGGTTAGGTTTAGGGTTAGGTTTAGGGTTAGGTTTAGGGTTAGGTTAAGGGTTAGGGTTAGGTTTAGGGTTAGGTTTATGGTTAGGTTTAGGGTTAGGTTTAGGATTAGGTTTAGGTTTAGGGGGGTTAGGTTTAGGGGTTAATTTTAGGTTTAGCGTTTACAGCGTGCTTTTTTCTCCACGCTGTTGTCGCGCTGTGATGACGTCAGCTACGCGGTTTCGTCGAGCGCCCTTTAGTCGAACGCGGTTTTGTGGTGGAACCGATCTAAGGATGCTTAATTCCTGACCTCTTATCTCCCCCCTGCTGCAAATTTTAGGGAAATGCGCTGGAATAAAGGGACCATCCTGAAGGCCTCAGTAGATTATATCCGCAAATTGCAGAAGGAACAGCAACGCTCCAAGGAGATGGAGCTGAGGCAGCGTAAATTAGAGCAAGCTAATCGCAGCCTGCAGCTACGAGTACAGGTAGGAGAGCTGCTTGAGGGGATGGGATGGAGACAGGGCAGCTCAGGCCAGAGTCTCATAAGCCTGTCTGTAACTTCCTCCGCAGGAGCTGGAACTTCAGGTCCAGATGCATGGGTTGCCTTTGACTTCCACCCAGGGCCTTCTGGCACAGTCCTTGGGAGGAGATCCAATTCCACCATTTGCGGAGTCCTTGGATCTCCCCTTTTCAGCTGAAGAGCTGGGCCTGGGTCTCGCACTGGGATCTGATGGGGGAGCCCTGCAAGATGTTCTCATGGACGATGGGGCTGCGCTGTCCCCACTGGGTGCCTCCGATCCACTCCTTTCCTCTGTCTCTCCTGGTGCCTCAAAGGGCAGCAGCCGCCGTTCCAGCTTCAGCATGGAAGATGATTCATGATGGCAGCCCTTGGATGGAAGAGCTGGAAACGGCTTCACCATTTTCCATGTTTTGTTCTGACCCATTGCAGACTGTCGCTTACACTCATCAGCTTCAAATCTTGGAGCTGCTGTAGGCTAGAACCCTCTGGAAATACCATTCCTTACATAATATTCTGTATTTTTAAAGGTGTCCCTTTAACAAAAAGGAGGAGGGCTCATGTTAAGCTTTCTTCCTATAGAAGATGGGCTCAAACCGTGTAGTACCAAACTTCCTTCTTAATGCGGTAGAAGCAGAATTTTGTTACAAATTGTAGGACAATTTGTATGTTAACTGCACCCATTAAGGCTCAGAAGCGCAGTGTGATAAACTTGTGCATCTCCTGTACCTATCTAAACTTTGATAGGGTGTTGCTTTAATGCTGTGGAAGGAGCATGAAATCGCAAACCTTAATTCCTTCACTTTAACCTTTTACTCTAGCATCTTTCCTGTATATAATTTGGGAAGAATTGGGAAGGGAGGAGAGGAGGAAAGTGAACTTCTTTCGTAACATTTTTGGAAAGCAGAGAGCCACTAACATTTTTTTTAAAAAATAAGAGAGAGCTTTATTTTATATAGATATTGGACTTCTTTAGTTGTACATCTCAGCCTTTTCCTGTCATTGTTTCCCAAGTTTTACTAAACTGCCACTTTCTACTTTGCATTTAATATTTGAATTGCTTGGCACTCTACTTCATGCTGCGGCTAGCCCATGTGGAGGGGCAACACTACTACTTGGAACTTCACTGGACAATGGTGCAGGGCAAGGAAAAGTAAATAACATTCTTGGAATTGCACATGTAATTATGGAAGAGTCACGGCTACTCAGTAGGAATTAATTGCCACCTTCCCTGTTTTTTTGTAAGATAAATGAAATTGTAATCAGGTTTTTTTTAAACTAATTTCTTGCTTACCAGATTGATGTTAGCAGAAACCCAGCAAATAGAACTGTTTGCTGATTTGTTAGACTAAAAATACTGGAAGCAGATCTATGCCCTGTTCTCTGGGTGTTGAAAAGAATGGGCAAAAATTGTTGCAAAGACAATCATTTGGGCTTCACTGGAAACTTCGTCACCGCCATGTGTATGAATGCTCTTAAGAAGATATGATGACCCTGTTCCAAAAGGTTGTCTGAACACACAAACTCTTGGACCTCCAATATTATTGAATGTCTAGATTTAAATAGTTGCTTGGCACTTCTGTTTTTCAGGAAGGATCACTGAATCTGGGAGGAGCTTCCTAAGAGGGGTGGAATCCGAAGATGCACGGGATGTAGACTGAACTTTAGAGGATGTGATAATGTAGGTAGCAATTTGGGAAGGAGAATTATGAATATCTGGCCAGCTTCTCATCTGAGATCTTCTTGAGCAGGAGACAAGGAAATGGGATTAGGTGGTCAGTGTAAGTGAGATGTTGCACAGTGGTATTTTAGCATGTTGGCAAGAAGAAAGATGGCAGAGGACAGATTAGCTTGGAAATACAGTATTAGGTTGGACAAGTGGTTTTGCTTCTTAACAGGAATGGAGTTGGACTGTTCAGGGTATGAAAGAAGGGGAGAATTGCAAATTTGAGGAAAATATTTTTCTTCTTTTGTGGATTCTACATCCTTAATGACCCAGACACCACTTTCTATTGTTTTATTTTGTATGTTTAAACATTTCCAATTACCAATAATTACCAATAGAGGCTTCTAAACAAATAAATGAACAACGACCATTTTCTACAGCCAGTTATGCCACTTGTTTCATCACTGTGTCTTGCAAAATTTGAGGTGTCTCAGTTTATTTTTTTTTAAAGCCGTATCTGGTTGATGTTCAAAATAATTAACATTTCTGATGCTGGAAAAAAGGATCTGAATTCAAGCTGGTGAAGACTCATATTTATGAACCTTATTTTACATAAAGGATGGCTGAGAAAACATTTGTTCCACACTTTGATAATAATGTGATTTGATCTCTGGGTTTCCAATTGACCCCAATTATTTTAGATTCTGTTCTGAAGTCAGCAACAGAACAACAACAAAAATTCAGATGCAATCTTAGTAACTGATGTGTTTTGTCCAGGCTTTTATTAAAGACTCAATAAAATCAGGGTCACTAAGTCACAGAGTGTCACATTTAGGTCACACTTGGCATTCAAATGCACATTTGTGATTCTAGAATGCTGAGTGCATCGATTTCTGATCATTTATGAAGTCCGTTATCTCTTCAAACTCTCACAAATAAGGGATACATTCACCAAAGTTCATGAATACAGTCTGTGCAAGAGAAATTATATAAATTAAGCTTTGTCACCAGCCATTAAGGATTAAGCATGTTTCATAAACGCTTATATAAACGCTTATATAAATTAAGCTTTGTCACCAGCCATTAAGGATTAAGCATGTTTCATAAACGACGTTTGTTTGTTTTTATTTACTGAGGGTTAGGGACCTGATTTTTAGACCTTAGCACAGGAGTGTCAAACTGGCAGCCTGTGGGCCATGCCCACACCACTTCCACGAAAGGGAAAAAAATCGTGATATGTCATGTGACGACAACATGTGAGTCAGCAGGCTTTCAAGGAGTCAAATGTTTTATTTACAAAAGAAACCGTTAAGTCGCAGGAAAGGTAGATATGGCAAAATGAAACTATCTGTTTACAAGGAATAACTTTGGGTTTAAATGGATTAAATATGCATCATAAATTGATGCATATTTAATGGATGCATGGTTTGCCATATACTCAATGAATGATAAAGCTAATACAATTAACTTCTAGTAGCAAGTTTTCAAAGGACAGGCAAGTCCTAATTTGGAATACAGTTACATTGAAACTCTTTTATCACTTGAGAAATTAGGAATCTCTCTGCCTTGAGAGCATAATGTTTATGGCAAGTATGTTTCATGCATTTTGAGAAGCTGCTAATGGCTGGATCAGATAGCTTTCAAGGCTGGTAATCTTATTTGCAGTGGTACCCATTCAAAATTATAACTAGAAGAAGCCATTGCTCAATATTGTATTGACTTCCCAATATTGGTTATTATTTCAGATAGTGGTGGCCCTCCCAGAGGGATTTATTAGACTAAAGTCTAAATAGATGAATTCTTTACAGAAAAAAAATGCAGATTTTGAGTTCACAATGTATTGTTTATAATTTGGAAAGTTAGAAAAATCCAAACTGATTACATGGATAAAATAGAAGATAATGATGGAAAATTTAGTAGATTAAATTCAAACTCTATAATCATCCACTTAATGGGATTAGTGAGTGGGCCTCAAACGTTCAATCACAAGGCAAAAATGAGGGAGGGAACAGCTGCAGAATGGGACTTGTTACATGGATCAAGCTTCCATTTAATTTGTTCACTGAAAAATAAAATAGTATTTCACCTACTTTATTTTATATTGTGTGAAACAAGCCTATCTGGTTTAGTATGAGGCATGAATAGCTTTAACAGATGTAATTGTCTTGTATAAGTCAAATAAGACCTAGGAATCTTCCGAAGAGACTTTATTTCCCTGTGAACATTTGCACAACATGAAGTATATTTGGTTTGGTATATATATTTAGGATTATCACCCTCGCAGCACATTCGTCTACTCCAGTGTTTCTCAACCTTGGCCACTTGAAGATGTCCGGACTTCAACTCCCAGAATTCCCCAGCCAGCGAATGCTGGCTGGGGGATTCTGGGAGTTGAAGTCCAGACATCTTCAAGTGGCCAAGGTTGAGAAACACTGGTCTACTCTACATCATTTGCAATGTTATTGAAGGAAAGAGGCCTCGATCGCAATTTAGTTGGTATAGGATTGCAGCTTTCTTTCCTGCAAGACGTGCCACTGCGCGGCTTTTTAGCCGTTAGCATTTTCGTTTTGGGGGAGCAGTTCTTGAAACACCCCGTTTTGTAGGCAAAAGATTTCGCCTCCATCCTCCCGATCTCCAGGAAGATCGCGAGGGGCTGCTGAAGGCGATACGATTAGGCGCACCCTGCCAATTAAAGCGCTTCCACGCCAGAAGTTCCTCCTAAAAGGGATCCAGACAGAACTCGAGATGTGACCCACCCCCAGTGGAGGCAGAAGAGACTCTTGTCACCCCTCCTGGCGACTTTACATCTAATGCAGGAGAGCATAACTGTGACGTCACCCCAGGAAGGAGGAGGCGCGTTTATTCAATTGTTCTCGATCACTTCCGAAGTCGCCTCCTTCGCCCACTTCCTCGGCCATTTCGCTTTCATCTATATGGCACAGCGGGCGGCTGCGCCCCTTTATTTCTATGAGCTCAATCACAGCTACTTCCGGCATCTCTATGATCCCGACGGGAAAACATTTGGATCCTTTCTAGGCTTCTGTTTTCTATGGGAGCATCCGAACCGCAGTACTACACTTTCTCCTCTTACTCACACCCACCCCCGTCCCTCCCTCCCTCCTTCCTCGGGCGCCAAAGCTCCGCTTGTGAATCATCCTTCTTCATTAGTGCCCTCTCACATCTCTATGCCTCTTCACTTCCGGTCTCCAAGCTCCAATCCGCCGGCTCCGCTTGTTCCTCTCTCTCTCTCTCGCTCTCTCTCCGGTGCAGAAAAAAAAAGAGAGAGAACGTCTCTCCAAACATCCGTCCTCTCTCCTCTTCCCTCTATGATATCTTCTTAAAGCTATCTCGTCATCCTCCTCCACGAGTGGGCAGGGGCAGGCTGGCGATTCCTTCTTCCTCTCTCTCTCTTTTGGATCGTACCAAGCTGGAGCCGAGCCGGGGGGGCGGCGGCGGCGGGGGAGGGAAGATGGCGCAGGCCTTGTCCGAAGAGGAGTTCGAGCGCATGCAGGTGCGTCTGGCTGGCTGGCTGGGGAGGTAAGGGAGGGGGGGGGGTGGCGGCAAAACGAGAGATGCCGGCGGGGACCCGTGAAGCATCTTCGGAGCAAAGGGACGCGAGTGGGGCAAGGGACGCGCCTTGGAGGAGTGGGCTCCGGTCCCGGGAAGCTCTTCCAGCGGAGAGTGGGGCGAAGGGTCGGGGGTGCAAAGGCGAGAGGAGGAGGGGGCGCCATGTCCTAAGAGCTCTGCATTGGAGGATACGTCTCCCCCCCCCCATACGAACTAGAGCAAAACCGAGTAAGGAGCGGAGAGCCCTCCGCAGCTGCTTCCCCGGCTCCCTTGCGCACATTCCCCGCAGTCGCGCTTCGAACCTTATGGGGACACCTCGAGGCTCGTTTAAAGCGCCCGAAGCCAGCCTTGCCCCCAACTGGTCTGTCTGGACTACACTTCCCAGGATCCCTCCGCAGGGCAACCTCTGGAAGTTGTAGCAGCTGAGCACATCTGGAGGACAGAGACGGTGGGAGGCTGCCTTTGGGATTTGCATTCATTCATTAAGAGGTCGGGGTGGCTAGCTGGCCCCGAGGGCGTAGTTAAATCAGGTTGGCTTGGAACAGAGCCGCCGCCCCTCCTTCACTCGAGACCGGCATTGAGCCCTTGGTTGGTATTGCATTGTTTCATTTTTGCTCTCCGCCCCCACAGATGCGGAACTGGCTAGTCATCACTCTACTGGGGTGGGAAACTGAGGCTGGTGTCTCTTTAGGGCAGTGTTTCTCAACCTTGGCCACTTGAAGACGTCTGGACTTCAACTCCCAGAATTCCCCAGCCAGCGAATGCTGGCTGGGGAATTCTGGGAGTTGAAGTCCAGACGTCTTCAAGTGGCCAAGGTTGAGAAACACTGCTTTAGGGAGACTGTATAAGAGAAGGAATCTTTCCAGAGACGTTTAACCCCCCCAAGCCCATCCCCGACATTACAAACTGTGCTTATTCAGCATCCCTCCTTTTGCAAAAGTGTTAAAGAAGCTCTGCTCTTTCAATTGTATACCAACCTGGTATAATGTCTGGGTGTTTCAGATTACCAATCCCAGTTACAGACCCCACAGTGATAGAAGTTGAACATATTGGGTGTGCACTACGTTGTGTGTCTTTGTGTTTACAGAGTTAATGCTTACAGACACACCCACCCCACTGCCCCAAGTTGCATTACTGTGCATTGCTTGTTTTCAAGGTGGACTGAGAACCCATTTCAGCTCTTTTCTGCAAGGGAAGCAGTGTCCTTTCTTTTTTTTCTCTTGCCTTTGCACCTTTTCCAGTTGTAACATGATAAAAAGTGAAGAATGTTCCCAGTTCAAGATGTTCTATTGCAGTGTTTCTCAACCTTGGCGACTTTAAGTCCTGTGGACTTCAACTCCCAGCTGGCTGGGGGACTCTGGGAGTTGAAGTCCACAGGACTTAAAGTCCCCAAGGTTGAGAAACACTGTTCTATTGAATACAGCGAGAGCATATGTTCCATCCCTCCTTTTTATTTCTTGCCTTGTGATCACAGCTAAAACTCTGCAGAGTATAAATGTCTACTGATCCTTATTTAATCTTTTGCGCCTGGTGGAAAATTCTACAAGTGAAAGAGTTGATCAGTTTTGTAACCAGTCTTGGTGAGATGGGCAGCACAGAGGTTTAATAATATTTTTTTTAAAAAATTCAGCATATGTGGACACTGTACATTTTTTGCAATGCCACGTGGAACTTGGCCGATTATTGGTTTTCTTATTATTGGCTCAAACTAATATTTTTACCTCGGATAAATTTTTGATACCTGCAGAGTTCTTTGCAACTCTCTGCTAATAGGACTTTCTGAAAGTCCAATTACCTCTTGAAAAAGCACCTTTGGGACAACCATGACCTGGATGACTGAGAATCTCCATAGACTTCTCGGTTAATACTTCATTTTTGTTTGGTGCTGAAGTACAAATATCTTCCTAGAGGGAAAAAGCAGGTTAATGTGGATTTTTTTCCTCATATGTTCAGCACAACTTGAGAATTTCTGGTGTTCTGAGGAGGGTGCAGAATTAGAGCAGAGATATTAGCTATCTTAGTTATTGCAACAGCTAACCTTTGTGATTGCCAGCCCAGAATTAGAAGTATGAATGTATGCTGCGATCGGTTTGACAGAAGACTCACTTGGAGTGTAGTTTTCAAGGCCTTATAAGGGTAGAAGAATAAGTGGGGAAAATACCCCCCCCCTACCGAATTTATAAGACTAAGTTTTATAGATCATAATACAGGGCAATAGAAGCCTTTCCATTTTCTTTGCATCCTCTTTCTCCAACTCTTAAAAGCCAGTCTGATTCACTGGATGAATTTTGGATAACTGGGTTCAAAGCCTCCTCAGTAATGGCACTTCTGGACTAATATTTATCTCGTTTTGTCAGTCAGGAATAATACAGAGTTATTTTAAAAGTAGTTAAGAATTAGTAGCAATGTTGCTCACAATTTGCAAAAGGCTCATACGCACTGCATCTCAAGCAATATATGTTCAGAGCCCAAGCTTTGAAATGAACTGTTGGGTTTCCTGATCTCAAGCATAAATCTCCCAATGCGTCATGGCTTTAGTTCAATTCCTTGGCTTGACTTGGCAGTGATTCCCAGACTTGGTTCAGACTAGATTAGAATCCTTTTTTGTAATCAGGAGTAAAGCATGCAGAACTGACGTTGCCCTCCCGTCACTCTCAGTGGAAAGATGTAGGGTTGTATGTACAACATCTGAATTAATGGATATGTGGCATACCCCACAATGGTCATGAAGCTAAGCAGACATCTCTATCGAAGAGACTGCTGGCTCCTGCCTTAATCTTCATTAAAAACCAAGCTGGCCTTAATCCTGCCTAGTCATCTATATGACATTTCCCTGTAAGGTTGGTTTTTATTAAAATTGTTTCCCCCGCCCCCTCTCGGTAGGCCCAGTTACTAGAACTTCGAACACAGAATTACCAGCTCTCTGATGAACTCCGCAAGAACGCAGTTGGTAAGACTTTCTCCTCAATTCTACTTCCTGAGTGACACTATGATCTGAGCCATTACATTTTGTACCCAGTGTGAAAGCATCAAACTGTCTGCACCTATTCATATATGCTTACATTTGCATATGGTTGTGCTGGTTCAGTCATGCTGGTTTAGCATGACTCTTGCAACATCTGGAATTCAGAGGAAAGGCGTAGTAGAAAGAAAAGCAGTGGAACGAATAGCTATGAAAAGTTACAAGAAATAGCTAGAATGCAAAACTGGCCATAGAATTCAGTTCCTATTTAAAAGAAATGGCTTTCTCAGCAATTTGATTGTGAAGTTATGTTTGAAGATGCATAGACCAGTGTTTTTCAACCTTGGCAACTTGAAGATGTCTGGACTTCAACTCCCAGAATTCCCCAGCCAGCGAATGCTGGCTGGGGAATTCTGGGAGTTGAAGTCCAGACATCTTCAAGTTGCCAAGGTTGAAAAACACTGGCATAGACGATGTATGATGAAATCTTAGGAGCAGACAGATTTCTTATGGTTTGAGAATAAGGCTCCGGTGCCTATTCAGCACCACATCCTTCCATGCAAAGAGCAAAAGCAGAATAAAGTTCTCAGGAATTTGGCAAACACATATTTATTCTGTGCTCAGAAAACTACTGTGAGAACATTCACCTCTTTCCCCCTTCCCTGTATCTTCTCTGGTTCTTGGAGAGAAAATAAGATTTCATTTAGTTTTTTGTTTCTTCTTGTTATTCCTTTATTGATTTTCCCATATTTAATATGACTATGTTTTCTGTATCATTTTGAAGTGTTTAAAAATCTTTTAAAAAAAATCAATTAAAATCAATTTATAATTAAAACGATCCCTTGTGTATCTTGCTGCAATACTTCTCAGGCCTCTTCAGCTGACTGCAGTTCTGCAGTTCGGCTGTTCAAATCTCACCGGCTCAGGGTTGACTCAGCCTTCCATCCTTCCGAGGTGGGTAAAATGAGGACCCGGATTGTTGGGGGCAATATGCTGACTCTGTAAACCGCTTAGAGAGGGCTGAAATCCCTATGAAGCGGTATATAAGTCTAACTGCTATTGCTATTGCTCTAAGTCTGATGTGTCTTTTATTTTGGTGCTCGCAAGGCCAAGCAAGTATGCATTGCTGCATAAATTCTTTTACATTTGGGAGACTGATAGAACTGAGGGCTAGTAACAGATTTTATAAGTGCTCAGAATGTTTTTTAAAAAAATTTAGGGTCAGATACTATATTTTATATCTTATTCTACATGTTCAGGATGGCAAAAGACAGGTGTTCTGTTTCTACAATATTTTCCTAATTATGATTTGTTTTTCTCTTGATATTTTTAGAATTAAATGTGCTCCGACAACGCGTCTCCTGTTTAGATAAGGACTTTGCTAAGGCTCAGAAGGTAAAGTGAGACTCTTAAATGGAATAATGGGTGTATAAATGCATGTTGGTGTACATTAGTATAAAATGTAATTTTCCTTTGAGGGTAATATCACCAAGGTATCACAGAGCATTAGTGGACATTTCTTGTTTTTTATACTGTACTCTGGATAAAACTGGCTAAAAAACTCATATAACTTAAAATGAAAAATTGTGATACCAAACTCTTCCTTACTATTCTCTTTTACATTCAAATATTTTGAGTTTTGGTTTCAAATGGCGGCCAGCTGCAGATTTTGCAGATGTGATTATATCAGATCCTGGAAACAGGAAATTTCTAGCAAACAACACACCGATCCAGATGTTTCTGCAAATGGAAGACAGGAGGTCATTCTACATGTGGAATGGTTGAAGGGGGGAGAGAGATCAGAGAGGAAGATGATCTGCACTTTGCCTCCTGAAATGGCCTGGCCTGTTGATTCCTTCTTTTCCTAGCATGCCTTCTCCAAATGTCTTGAGAGACTGAGGATCTCATAACGGAAGGTGTAAGTGAAATGTTACACAGTTGCTGGCAGGCTTAATGTGAGCCAGGCTCTTCTGGAGTATATGCAGTTGAGCCTACTAGGATCCTTGAAAGGCTGTTGACCGGACCAAAATGCCTGTCCACATTTTAACAAGAGCATCGAAGAAGCCTACGTGGAGGAACTTCTTCCCCCAAGAAGAAATGCAACTCATAAATTTTCCTGGATCCAGTGTTTGGGATGGGAGGGATTAGGCATTGTTTATGCATTATACCCCTTATTCTGTTTTTCATGCAGAAGTGAGAAGCTTACTTATCAGATCCCGATTAGAAAGCAGTGGGAAGTTTATTTACTTTACTCTCTTACACAATAAATATTTCATTAATTGGGGGGAAAAAACCCAAATATTTTGAGTTTTAAAATGTTGTACAATAATACTTGTGGACAATCTTCTCTCATATTGCATTCCCATTCCTAAACGGTGAAAGGGATTTTAAAAGAGTTAACCAAATTCAAAATCTATAATTACAGGAGTTTGTATTCATTCTTCATAGGATTTGGGAGTGTAAACAATAAACAGGATTAAAAATCAGAATGTTGTACAATTGACGCTGTGCCTGAATCTTATTGGTGCTTTATTAACAACTTTCTCTCTTTCACAGGCTCTGAATAAGAGTAAAAAAGCTCAGGTAAGGTGTCAGTATATAGTATCAATTGCCATGTTAAGCTCGATCCTGCCTGGACCATCTGCCATCACTTGTTTCTAATATTTTTGTTTTGCCTCTCACTTCTCTGCAAGTCTTCCTTTCCTTCTCCCAGATGAATTTAACTTTCTGACGAAACAGAATTTAAGCAATCTAAACCAAACAGGGCAATCTTAGTTCTCAGGTTTTGTTAAGCTATGATTTAGAGTTATTGGATACAAGATGGGTGACAGATGAATTTCCTAAATAAATGAATAAATTTTAATGCAGATATTCAGAAGCCCCCAAATTTTTTAAAAAAAGACTTTTCATATGCACATGCCTCTTAGTTGGTCTGAGAAATGCAAGAGAGAAGCAGTTGACAATGGTCTAGATGCAATAGAAAATATGATTTCCACTTCTTGGGTACATTTTGCAACCAATTTCTCTGTTAACCGCTGCATAACTGCTGGCATTCCATCACGAACTAAGGGCCATGGCATAATATGGACCATCTAGAATTTGAATAGCAAAAATGGCAGGAAGGTAGTAGGTGAGAACATTTCCTAATATTGTTAGGAGATGGGCAAAGGAGGCCCAATCTGCTTGAAGACTTGGGCCTGCCATCTAGTGGAAGGAAGTGAACCTTGCAGTGATTATGTGTGCGGGATCTCATGCAATTTTGTTGACTTTGTAGGAGGTGGACGCCCTGCTTAGTGAAAATGAAATGCTTCAGGGAAAACTGCATAGCCAAGAGGATGACTTCAGGCTGCAAAATAGCACTCTCATGCAGGAGCTCTCCAAGGTACTGGACTCATGTTCTCCATGCAATGCCACCTGGGTCATGCCAGGGGGTGCTGTGTGACACGAAATAGCACTGCTGATTAACCACGCAGAATTCTTAAAAGAGTTCCAAAGAACCATAGAGTTGGAAGGAATCATTTAGGCAGGTACATTCAACCATCTGGCTAGTGAAGAAATCCAGAGCCTAATACCTTAACAAATGGCTATCTAGCCTCAGTTTGAAAACAAATCTTAATTGTTATGAAAGTGCAGGATCTACATTCAAAATCAAAGCAGATTAAATTAGGATTGTGCAGGGCTTCAGATTCAGTCTCCAAACAGTTTATGGAAGGGCACAGGTGTGCAAATGTAGCCCGTCCTGAGACCCTTAAAGCAGCTGCTCTCTTCCCCAGGATTGGTTCTGAGAAAACACCTTGTAAAGGTGCTAAGTTCACTCTCCTACGTCCTTCAAAAACACATTTTGCACATTGACCCTAAAATGTTGAACAAGATTTTTTTTTTTCTGAGAACTTTTTTATTTTTCTTTAAAAAAAAAACACAAATATGTCATCATTTGTCAATCATTAAGACATTGAAGTACAATTTTTTTTTTGTGTGTATACCCCTCCCTCCCTCCACCCCCCCATCCCCCCTCCTCCTTCCCCCCCCCGACTTCCCAGAACCCGTACACGGTATGGATTTTTAACTAACACAGTCTAAAATCTATTGAGAAAAGAGAAATAAAGAAATTAATGACATTCTAGATTGAACTTAGCTTCTTCTTACTGAACTGACTTTTAACAGTTTAAATCATTTCTGATCTTAAGCATAGGCTAACTGGAATTTCTTAGTCCCGTATTTATTTTGTATATAGTCAATCCATTTTTTCCAGTCTCGTTTATATCTCTCATTTGAATGATCTTTGAGATATGCCGATATTTTAGCCATTTCAGCTAAGTTTGTTACTTTCAATGTCCATTCTTGGATTGTAGGCAAGTCTTCCTTCTTCCAATATTGCGCCACCAACAGTCTTGCTGCAGTTATCAGGTGCAGAATCAAATTGGTCTCTACCACTGTAAAATCAGTACATATACCTAGTAAAAATAACTGAGGAATAAACTTTATCCTTCTTTTAAAAACATTTTGCATGACCCACCATATTTTTATCCAAAATGCCTTAACCTTTTGGCAGGTCCACCATATATGATAATATGTAGCATCGAGAGAACCACACCTCCAACATTTAGGCTGTACATTCGGATACATAGAAGCCAACTTTTTAGGATCTAAATGCCATCTATAGAACATCTTGTAAAAATTTTCTCTCAGATTTTGAGCTTGTGTAAATTTCACATTTCTTACCCAAATTCTTTCCCATGTATCCAACATTATTGGTTCCTCAATATTTTGAGCCCATTTTATCATACAATCTTTAACTAATTCTGTTTCTGAATCCATCTGTATTAATACATTATATATCCTCTTTATATGCATTAAGCTTTGATCTCTTATTTGTTTAAACAGATTATCCTCAACTTGAATAAAACCAATTTTTTGATCTATTTTCCACCTAGCCTGTAATTGCCCATACTGGAACCATGTTTGAACTACCTTCTCCTCTTTTAATACCTCTAAAGATTTTAATTGTAATACCCCCCTTTCCGAGGTAAGAAGCTGTCTGTAAGAACAAGATATTTAACTACATATATAATTTAATATTTTTAATCTGGCATCTCCAGCTCACGTCTCAGAGGTTCTTTGCCTCCATGGTTAATCTTATCTTTTCTAATCTTTGCTTTTGTTTCTTACCACAGCTGGCCCAAAGCAGATACTAAATATAAAGTCTGGGTGGGAGGAATGCACCCTTCAGCTCCCCAACAAACTTCTTCATGCATGTGAAGAATTATTCTTCCTTATCTTTCATCGTAGTTTGCCTATCAGGTTGACAAGTCTAGTTGCTGCAAATGTTTTGTTTTTCCCCCTTTCTTTCTTTTTCCTTCCACTCTCACGATGTGGTATTTGAGTCATTTGTGTGGTATTAAAAAAGACATTCTGAGTGGGAAGCTTTTCTTAGCAACCGCTGTTTGCATGCTTATTGAATTTGGAAAAGTGCAGGCTAATCAGCAGGGGTGGTGGTAGAATCTTCCCATGCATTTGTTGTGATTATTAGATTACTTCTAGTCCATTAAATCAAAGCCATTGAAAAAGGAAAAGATTACTACATCCTTTATAGTCAACTCTAAAGAGAATTGGTCCCCAAACTTCCCACTTTGGTCTCCCAGCCCAAAGTGTGTGTATGTGTGGCAGGTGCATGCGCGTACGCACAAGCTCCACCATTTGCACTAATGGAGCTTCACGTATGAGTGGGGAGCACTTGCATGCAAAATTCCACTCGCACGAGCGACAAGCACTTGTGCTTCCATGCAAAGCTCCACTTTCACGAATGGAGGGCGCTGGTGCTTGCGTGCAAAGTTCCACTCGCAGGACCGGAGTGAGTTTGTGCTCAAAGCTCCATGTGTGTGAATGGAGCTTCATGCACAAGCACCCTCCATTTGCACAAGTGGAGCTTCACGTGCAAGCACAAGCCCCCTCCACTCAAGTGCCTATCGCTCACGTGACCCAGTTTCAAACAGGCCGCATCCCAGTAATGGGCCGCATCCTGGTGGTTGCCCCCCCCTCCCCCACTTTAGAGCACAGTCTTGGGACTTATTATGGGGAGCTGGCATAACAAAGGCTTTTTCTTGCCGTGAAGATCAGGGATCAGCTGCAGACCAATTTTCCTCAGGTGGATCATCTGTGCTTTTTGTTCAGTGTGCTGGGAAATGTATTCACTCTCTGACATGCAGTCCTTTGGTTTTTCAAATGCAGCTGTGCTCGCAGATTGAGCAGTTGGAGAAGGATAATCAGATTCTTCGGGAAGGGAAGACAGCAGTAGCCAGCGAAGGAGCGTTCCCAGCCAGCTCCGTGGATGGCGAGCTGTTAAGGCTACAGGCAGAGAATTCTGCCCTGCAGAAGAACATGGCAGGTAGCATTCTTACTGACATACAAATGTGTGGGCTCAAATTGAAGTTTGGAGAGTCCAAGGAGTTGGACAGGGGGGAAAGTTGGCAAGGTGGAGCACTCTAGAGCAACCTTCCCCAAAGGTTCTGCTGACCTCTGCTGAGACTTCTCGGCATTGAAGTCCACACAGCACAGTGGGGAAGATTGCCAGAGAGCTGATCTGATCCTTCAGCCTGGCAATTGTTCTGAAGGGGTGCCTGCTTTATGGCCCCACCTCTGTGTGCCATGAATAGGCCAGAATGTGCAAATGTTGGGACTGAGTAGGGGACAAAGCTTAGATCTACAGCCAAGTCATGGAAGGCAGTGGAGGCATAAGTTCAAGAAAGGTAATTGCTGAAAAAGCAAGAAAGAGCAGGAAATCCAAGAGGCTGGAGTCTTTGCCTTTGTTCTTGTAAGAGTCTTAATTAGGGCTAATTGCCAATTTGCTAACAATTGGCAATCAGCCAATTGTTTATTTTTAATTGAGAAGAGCTGGAATCTGGGAAGCATCTTCTAACAAATACTTTCTGATCAGTGGTGGGTTTCAAAAATTGTTCGAACCTACTCTGTGGGTGTGGCCTCCTTTGTGGGAGTGGCTTGCCACCCATGTGACCGGATGGGAGTGGCTTGCCGCCCATGTGACCGGATATGAAGATGGCGGCGACACTTAAATTACCTCACACACAGCACTGGCATGCATAAGAATATGATGTACACCTGTTTTTTAAAAGGCATCTTTGGTTTGCGTTAAAACAACTTCAACACACGCAATGTTCTGATTGCACTACAAACGCAGTAGTCATCCTTACCTTTCCCAGAGGCACTGAGTTTTATAAATAGGAGCATGATAGTGTAGAATAATCATCTCCAAGGACCAGTGGTGGGTTTCAAAAAACTTTGGAGCCTCTTCTGTAGGTGTGGCCTGCTTTCCGGGTCCACTGGTGGAACCTCTTCTAACCGGTTCGGTAGATTTGATGAACCGGTTCTACCGAATAGGTGCGAACTGGTAGGAACCCACCTCTGTTTCTGATACAACATAAAAAGGAAATAACATAAAACAATGAAGACTGCAGTGAATTTCCCCAATAATCACTCACCAATGATGTGGAGGATTCAATGAGCCTTCATCAGTAAGGTGAGGACTAGGGAAATATTTTTTTTGCAGAATAAAGTATGACTTATAACCAGAGTAGATAATGATTTTGTGACTGTGGCCCATACTTTTATTTCCTTTTTTTCCTCAAGGGCTCATAGTAAAATGAAAGGTTGCAATATTATAGGAGAGAAAATTATATCTCTTCTAAATTTAAAAACAACAAAAAATGGCTGCAATAAGTATATTGGAAACTCCGCTATTATGCCATTTTATTTCTAATTTTGATGAAAGCTACTGAATATCATATGACTATCACTGGGTGCTTTATCGCAGGATTTCATCATCAGATTTGAAAAAAGGAGGGCTGTTTTGGGCTGGGAAAAAGAATTTGGGAGGCAAAGTTGATCCGTGGGCCTTAAAGTGCGTGTCCTTGATTTAAAATCAGTATTTTTCAAACTTGGCAACTTTGAGTGGACTTCACTCCTTGAATTTTCCAGCCCTCAAGAATTGTGGGTCCATACATTTTAAAACAATGGCTGATGACTTCTTTCTATCGGTCCACGATAGAAAGTGATCTCACATACTGTATAACAGAATGACACACTGGTTTAACAGCTGCGGACCGGAAGGCACTACAGAGAGTGATCGATTCGGCACAGGAAACCATTGGTTGCCTTCTAATACCACTGAATGACATTGCCTAGTCTCGCTGTTTCAGCAGAGTAAGGAAGATACTTAGGGATGATTCACACCCTGGCCAGTGAAGTATAGCCAGCCGGACAAACAGGTTTAAAAACAGCTTCTACCCATGGGCTGTCAGACTCCTAAACACAATCGCAATCACTCCACGTACATATGGAAATGTATGACTTGTTTCTTTTTCTTTCCCCAATTACTTGTATAAACTGGGAATTGTATTGTCTTGTATTTTCTGCTATGGATTGCACCAGTAGAGGCTAAAACAGTGATGGTGAACCTTTTAGGCACTGGGTGCCCAAAGTGCATGTGCGCACCCAAAGGGCAAAGGATGGGCACATGTGCGTGTGCACCCTGCACAAGTGTGCACATCCTACCCAATATGCAAGGTGTGGGCACATGCACCCCACAAATGCGCCCCAGGCCCTTTTGCATGTGCCCATGCCCTTGTGCCCCCACACATGTGCCCCCGTATGCACTTGTGTGCCCCGACGCACTCTGCGCATGCACAGCAGAAACCCAAAACAGAGCTGGGGCAACGGCGCGCATGCCCACAGAGAGGGTTCTGCGTATAGGTTCGCCACCGCTGGGCTAAACCAATTTCGTTGTATACATGATGTACAATGACAATAAAGGCTGCTGCTATTATTGTTATTATTATTATTATTATTATCATCATCATCATCATCATTATCATCTTAAAAGTTGCCAAGTTTGAAAAAAAAAACGGATTTGAAAGGGATTCAGAAGAAGGAATCTGTGGTCTGCTCAGAATGGGTGACCCTTGTTCTGCAGCTTTACAGGAGCGCTACGAGAAGGAAGTGGCCCGGCAAGCAGAAAACCGAGGTGGCGGGAAAGGTGATGGTTCTCCGGAGCCTTGCCCCTCCGTGCCAGAGACGACTTCAGAACGGCCGGCCGTTGACAGTGGCGGTAGCAGTGCCCTTTCACAGCAGCTTCTCTCGGAGGTGGAATTGAAACTGCAGACCGAGAGGGAGGAGAAAATACTGCTGAAGGAGCAGCTGCAGAGCCTCGAGGTAAGGAGGACTCCTTGATACCTGCTCTCCTTTTGCTAATGTTGATCTCTGCCTCAGCTGGAGGCTGCGGCTATTGGGAAGTAGTTCGTAGGGAACGGGGAGCCATTCCTCACCGCGCATAAAATGCAGCTATTTCAAAGGAAGCGCTCAAGGAAGTGGAAGAAAGGCAGAGTGTTCTGACCTTAGTATTGGCCTTCAGGATATGAGAAGAAATCCCTTGCACAGATTGAGGAGGCTGTGGTCCATGGGATGTGGTCAAACATTGTCCACCTTCTGCATTTCTCACCACAGGCTAGGCTGGTTGGGGTTTTCATGACTGGCAATTCAATGGCATCTTAGTGGACCATAGGATCCTTCCTCCAGATTGAATTTCTCCATCTCCATGTACCTGCCCTATCTTCCAAGTATCTGTTCTGACCTAGCTACCCAACACGACAAGCACACTGTTTTTAACTAAACGTTCCCTTTATAGGAAGCACCAGCAACACCATCAAACAGTCTCTCTCTCTCTCACACACACACAGCAGGCTAACAAAATCTCTAAGTGCCTGTGGAAAGTGAAGCTCGCTCCTTTCCCCCCTGAAATGGCTCCAACACACCAGGAGTCTCTTTCTCTCTCACCACATTCATAACAGAAGTCCTGGAAGGTGCATTCACTCTTTTCTCAGCAGCGGATTCACACACACACACAAACACACACACACACAAACACACACACACACATGTGACAGGAGATGAATAGTTGTCTGCCACTCCTATTTGTCTCCATCCCCTGCCTTTTATCTCCAGAGCTAGGGTAGGACTTAGCTAGAAGCAATGGCTTTTCCATCCTGAGGACCGGCCCATAGAGTCCCGCTGTTCTCCTCTCCTCTGCCTTCTGCGCATCCGGGTGTCAGTCATGGGATACCGCTGTTCCTTCTCTTCCTCATCAGCCACCTCTGGACCTGGGGGCTGTTGACTCTCCATCTGGAGACTAATAGATAGCCTAGGCTCCGCCTCCATCTCTATCTCGGACAGCACTATTCCCTCTTCCCCCTCGGAGCTCTCAGATTGCCTTGATGCTGGCCCCCAACTCCCACTCCGCCTCCTTATCTGAATTGGCTGTTGGAGCGGCCAGGGGCTGACAGGCTACAACAGTACCAGAGAAGTGCTTGTCACCCAGTTGCCGTGGCTCATACTAAACGGATATCCATATCACATTTGGATGCTAGTCACTTCTCAGTTGGATTACTCTAATGTGCTACCTTGGGGCTGCCCTTGAAGATCATCCAGAAGTTGTACCTGATTCAGCATGCAGCAGTGCACAGTTCTGAAGAGCTTGCAATTCCCCTGTATTAACACTGCTGCTATATAGCAATAGCAGTTAGCAATAGCAGTTAGACTTATATACCGCTTCATAGGGCTTTCAGCCCTCTCTAAGCGGTTTACAGAGTCAGCATATTGCCCCCACAGTCTGGGTCCTCATTTCACCCACCTCGGAAGGATGGAAGGCTGAGTCAACCTTGAGCCGGTCAGATTAGAACCTCTCAACTGCAGATAACAGTCAGTTGAAGTGGCCTGCAGTACTGCACCCTAACCACTGCGCCACCTCGGCTCTATGCCCTATGAGCTTCATTGGCTTCCAGATGCAGTTCAGGGTGCTGGTGATCATGTTTAAAGATGGCCCTGATGGCACAGGGCCAGGTTATCTGTAGGACAAATAAGCTGGGCATTTCCAGATCCTTTCCTTTAAATGGAGGGATCTTGGAGGCACTTCTCTTTTGTGGCTGGCATGGCCCTTTGGAACAGCCTCTGCCAGGGGTGGGCTTCAAAAATTTCAGCAATGAGTTCTCTGCCCGATTGCTGGGTGGGCGTGACCATAGTAGGCATGGCCTAGGTGGCTTCCTGCACCACGGCAGGGACGGTGTGTGTTTTCGCCTTCCCCAGGTTCCGGAGGCTTTCCTCGAGCCTCTGGGTGGGTGAAAACTGCCTCCCCAGGACTCCGGAAGTAGATTTGTAGATTTATTTATTTATAGGCCGCCCTTTTCCCTGGGGGGACTCAGGGCGGCTTACAATCAAAAAAGGAAGGGGAGTGTAGGACAATACCAAAAAGAAATGTGCACAGTAAATTAGACAGTAAAACTCAACATTCACTCAGCATTCGGGAGGGGCGAAAATAAGATTATCCCCAGGCCTGACGGGTTAGCCAGTTCTTGAGGGCTGTGCGGAAGGCCTGGACGGTGGTGAGGGTACGAATCTCCACGGGGAGATTGTTCCATAGTGTCGGAGCCGCAACAGAGAAGGCTCTCCTCCGAGTAGTCGCCAGTCGGCACTGACTGGCGGATGGAATACGGAGGAGGCCAACTCTATGCGATCTGATGGGACGCAGGGAGGTAATTGGCAGAAGGCGGTCTCTCAAATAGCCAGATCCACTACCATGGAGCGCTTTATAGGTGGTGAGTAGGACCTTGAAGTGCACCCGGAGATCAACAGGTAGCCAGTGCAGCTCACGGAGGATCGGTGTTATGTGGGCGAACCGTGGTGCGCCCACGATCACTCGCGCGGCCGCATTCTGGACTAGTCCATTTTCCTCCTCCCCGAGCCTCCGTGTGGGCCCTGCACTTACTTCGCATCCAAAACAGGCCACGTGGAGACTCCTGGGAGAGGCGGGACGCCTGTACCCGTAGCAGCCGACCCCTGGCCTCTTCCCTCGCATATGGTCCCCCTCCCAAATTATTAGCCTTCTGGAGGACTGTGAAGACTTGGCTCTTCACTCAGGCATTGGGCTAGGGTGGTAGTGAGACCAGTAGATCTGGATATCATGGGATATTGTGATACTATGACAGGATATATGATTCTTTTTGGGGAAGCAGATCTGTGGATTTATATTTATCTGTTTTTATGGAATGCTGGTGTGAGCTGTCCACTATTATAACGTGTAAGATAAGCAGCCATATGCATTTTCTAACAATATAGCTAAATTACATTGAATTAGAAAGGTGCTGATCTAATATAATGGTTGCTAGCAAAGTCACCAGTGTTAGCATGGCAGGGAATGTTTCAGTAAAGAATAATATACAGACTTGAAAGCAGGAGAGGGTTCTGGAAACTCTGGATCATTGTGATTTGTCCTTTGTCCCCAAGTGCAGGCCTTTATTTTTATTTTTTTTTCCCCAGAGGAGGGAAGGTGAACTTTTGGTTGCTTAGGATAAAATAAATGATCCCCAGCATGCTAGTTTTCTGAACTAGAAAGCTGCCTAGACCAGTGGTCCCCAACCCCCGGTCCGTGGACCGGTGCCGGGCCGTGGAGTACCTGGCACCGGGCCGCGCAGCGGCCGGGGGCCATGATCGCTGCAGCGGCCGGGGGCCATGATCGCTGCAGCGGCCGGGGGCCATGATCGCTGCGCAAAGGCTCCTGGGCCATGCGCAAAAGCTCCTGGGCCGTGCGCAAAGGCTCCAGGGAAGAGAGCCCCGCGCTGGTACGCACGTGATATATAAACAATCAATGTGTCGTCGCGAACAACGCCCCCCCACCCCTGCGCGTGCTCAGCGGGCCACGGTAAAATTATCAAAGGCTGACTGGTCCGCAGCGATAAAAAGGTTGGGGACCACTGGCCTAGACCATTGATGGAGAACCTTTTTTGGCTGATATGCCAAAAGGGGGGAGGGGAGCACGGGGGGGGGGTGTCGTGCACTGGCGTGCCACACCCATAATGCTATGCGTGCGACACCACCACCCCACGCATATATGCGCAACCAGCGACAAACATCCACACACAAACACTTTTCACCCTCCCCAGGTTCCAGAGACTTTCTAGAAGCCTGGGGAGGGCGAAAACAGCCTCCCCCGCATCCCTTAAGGCTCTGGAGGGCAAAAAATGGACTAACGGCCAAACCGGAAGTCACTATTCCCGAACTTCCAGGTTCCCCTTAGGTCCGTTTTTTGCCTTGAGGAGGCTTTCCTGAAGGCTCCGGTGGGCGAAAACCGGTCCTGTGAGCAAACCGGAAGTCCATTCCTGAACTTCCGGTTTGCCTGTAGGGCTGGTTTTTCGCACTCCAGAGGCTTCAGGGAAATCTCCGGAGGGTGACAAATGACCTCAAAAGAAGGCCGGGTAACATCTTGCGTGCCCTGACAAATGGCTCCGTGTGCCACCTGTGGCATGCCTAGACGGGCATCACGGGCCTAGACGTTGCCTCTTCCCTATCTCACCACTGCCCTAAAATGGATGTTGTCTGATGGAACCACCTGGTGGGGAGTTGTTGAAAAGGGCCTTTCAGATCAGTGAAAGACTTTGAATGCTTGAGACAGGTCATTGTGTTTGCCTCTCCTTCCTGTCCTATAGGCATACAAGACAACAGAGACCTCCCGCCTGCAGCAAGAGCTCTCCAAGGTAAGAGAGATTTGTATGGCTGGTCAACCTTCTCGGGAGACAGTAGGTGGTGAGAGGGTGAGGTTTGCTGGTGGGAACTTACCGCTTTTTCTCTCTTACGCAGTTTATGGAGAAGCTTAAGAAGAAACAAGAGAGGTATGTTTTGGGGGTGGGGAGGGGAGCTTGGTCATATTGGGATAAGGAATGGAGCTTACTCCTTATTAGATGATAGAGAGAGAGAGACAGACGGACAGACAGACAGACAGACAGACAGACAGATAGATAGATAGATAGATATGGAACAATGAATGGATGGTGGGATGGATGGATAGAGATAGATAGATAGATAGATAGATAGATAGATAGATAGATAGATAGATAGATAGATAGATAGATAGATAGATAGATATGCATCAATGGATGGAGGGTGGGGTGGATGGATAGATGATAGATATAGGTAGGTACGTAGGTAGGTAGGTAGATATGGATCAATGGATGGTGGGATGGATGGATAGATGATAAATAGACAGATAGATAGATGATAGATAGATGATAGATAGATAGATAGATGATAGATAGATAAATAGATAGATAGATAGATAGATAGATAGATAGATAGATAGATAGATAGATAGATAGATAGATAGATAGATAGATAGATAGATATGGATCAATGGATGGTGGAATGGATGGATGGATAGATGATAGATAGATAGATAGATAGATAGATAGATAGATAGATAGATAGATAGATAGATATGGATCAATGGATGGTGGGATGGACGGACGGACGGACAGACAGACAGACAGATAGATATATAGATAGATAGATAACTTTATTGTCACTTTGAATGTACACTAATCGGCATACATTAAAATGAAATTTCATTGCATACAGCTCTCAAAGGGTCTCCACCTCTAATATGCATTGCCTTAACATGACTAAATAAATAAATACAAAATTATGCATATACCCACATACGTATATTATATGACACAGAGAAGCGTTACATTACAGTCCAGTTCGTATGTATACATGAAGATGGTGAGAAAAATGAGTCTTGAGAGTTTACCAGACAGATGGCAAAGGGAACAAAGGTGTTACAGAATCTCATAGTCCTGCTAGAAATATTTGGAAACTTCCTCCCGGAGGGGAGCAACACAATTAGGACAGAATTACAGGACAGAATTAGCTAGCCAGGCTTTTACCTGCTTGATTGCTGTTCCTGGTACAAGTGAAAGTTTGCCATCATCTCAAGAAGTTTGAAGAATGCTCCTTCCTCCACTGCCGAGAGAATGTTAATATGTTCTGCAGGGCGGCTTCCCTTTGAGAATCAACTTTGGCCTCTCTTTTATTAGGGTTTCCTGCCTAGTGGGGTTGCAGGGGGTTGGACTAGAAGACCTCCAAGGTCCCTTCAAACTCTGTTATTCTGTTGTTCTGTGTTTTAACTTCCCCCTATCTTGGCCTCCCTTCCTCTCCTTTTTAGCTTTGTGCGCCTTCAGACAGAAAAAGAAGCTCTCTACAATGATAGCAGGTATGGGCTGAACAATCTGGAATTTCACCTGTGCCAGTGCAACAATGCACTTTTCACATGTTTGAGAAGCACCAGGTGATTGGAGGAGAGCAGGGGTGTCAAACTCCAGGCCCGCGGGTCGGATCCATCCTGCAGGGTACTTAGAGCTGGCTCGTGGAAACAGCAAAGGACTGGCCCGTGGTGCCTCTGCCAGAGAAAACGGAGCTCATGAGGACCGCCTCCCCCCCAAAAAAACCTCTGTTTTTGCTGGCAGAGGGTTGCAGGAGCCCGTCCCAGCCGAAAACGGAACTTGGGAGCCTGTTTTCGCTGGCAGAGGGCTCAGGTACCACAGGCGCCCCCCGACACAAGTGACGTCAAGCCGTCCATGCCCCCCCCTGAAGTCGAACACAACCCTGATGCCTTCCTCAATGAAATTGAGTTTGACACCCCTGGAATAGAGCTTTCCAAAGGACATTTGAAGCCAAGGTTTTGGGAGGGAGGGCGGGGGAGAAATAGCAGAAGGAAGCTGGAGAACTGAAATCCACCGCCAGTATTACAATCCAGATCATCAGGAAATCACTGCAGTGTGAAAGCATTACATAAAGTTTGGCAGGGTGATCCCCATGGGACTCCGCTGAGCAAGCCAGTTGATGGCGTGGAATGAATTGCACTCATGCCTGACAGGTTTGAAGTGGGCCCAGCTAAGTAAGCAGAAAGCCTTGGGACTCTTCCCCCTTCTTCCAGCCTCTTGAGTGATCATTGGCCCCATTTTCATGGCATTTATTTAAGCCATGCAGTACGGCTTTCAGATACTATAATGATATAACAAATTACATTCATAATAAAATAACAGATTACATTCTAGCCGAAGAAAGCTATCTAATACTGTGTGGGTAGGTGAGGCAGAGCCTCTAAGCCCAAGAATGCTGGTGTATCTCTCTAACCCATTTAGCAAAAACAAATGATCTGTGTAAAGCAGACCCCACTACAGAATAGATTAGACACCTGTGCATAATTTAGTTCCAGTGTTGTGCCTCTTAGCTAACCTTGGCTGGTCTTGAGTGCTATGCAAACTTAGCCTTAATTACAGTTTGGATGGGGACCATCTGGGAAGCTCAGAGCTGTTGGCCAGATTTCAGCACTGAATTAATAAGAGTACTCTAGAAGAAGGCAGTGGCAAACCACTTTCCTTACGCTGCTTAGAAAGCATGGCTATGTCCATGAAAGCAGGGGTGAAATGCTACCGGTTCGGACCGGTTCGCCTGAACCGGTAGTAAAAACATGCTACCTGTTCGGGCAAACCAGTAGCTCCCGACGATCAGCTGTGCGACAATCAGCTGTGCCGTCCGATTAGAAATCACGCAGCGCAGCTGATTGTCGCACAGCTGGTCATCGGAACTACTGCTTTGCCCGAACAGGTAGCATTTTTTTACTACTAGTTCAGGTGAACAGCGTGCATGCGCGCGCAAGCAAACCAGTAGCAGACTTCAGAGCATTTCACCCCTGCATGAAAGTCCCCAGAGTTGAGCATTGCTGAAAAGTGGAGGTTCTTGCTTCATGGTTTTGGGTTGGAATTTCCATCAGCCGGGTGCAGGTTTTAACCGAAAGTGAAACTGGATACGGGGCCGGAGCATTAGGCAGTCATGGTGTTCGAGTGCTTTTGCTGCAGTCATGGGTGCTGAAGAGAAAGTGGCAAAAGAACCACATGCCTGGGAAGACAAACTATGAAGCTGGAAATGGGGATGAGTGGATGAGATGGGAATGAAAAAGGCATTTCCCGCGAGAGTAGAGAGGTGAAGGGAGGGACAATGAAACGACGGGCAGAATGACCCAAAGGCAACAGAGCAGTTTATGGAGAAGAAAACATTGTCCCTGAGTTCTCTCTCCCCTCTAAACAAATTTCCCCTTCCACGGTTCAGGACCAAAATTGAGGAGATCCAACAACGGAAGGAAGAGGAGCTCAAATCTCTGAAACTCCATAACCAGAAGCTGCAGCAAGAACTCCAGTCCACAAATCAGGTAAAAGACATTTTTTCCTTCTCCTGTAATTCAGATTGAGTCACATTTAAGGCATGGCTAAGGAGACCTGATTGGTTGGATTTAGAAAGCATCAGCTAGAAAACCTCTTCATTGGAAGGGTTTAGTTTTATCCGTGGAGAGGTCTTGAGGCAAAGCCTAGCTGTGTATTTGCCCAGTTCTTTTCAGCTTTGGCTCTCTGATCCAGGGGTCCCCAACCCCTGGTCCACGGACAAGCACCGGTCCTCAGCATGCCAGAAACCGGGCCATGGTAACAGGTGAAGCTCCATCCATGGGATGCAGGCACCACACGAAACCACACCTCCTCCGGTCCATGGAAAAACCTCTCTCTCTCCGTGGAACCAGTCCCTGGTGCCCAAAAGATTGGCGGTGGTGCTCTAATCTGTACAGTAATTCTGGCTTTTCAGTGTCTAAAGCAGGGATTGTGAACCTTGGCAATGTTAAGATGTGTGGACTTCAACTCCCAGAATTCCCCAGCCAGTGAGACCACACCTCTTAAGGTTGAGAAACACTGGTATATAAAGCGTGAATGTCTTTTGGGGGCCCCCACAATTTTCCCCAATGAAGCTTGAGAAATATGATGGGTTGTTTGCTTGTTTATAAATCATATGTATAAGATTGTTCTACTCACTGGATAGATTTCTACTATCTCATGGAACTCCCATTCCTGAAATTTCTTGGAGGAAATGCCACAGACTTGTTAAAGTGGATAAAGCACAAATATAGCTAACAATAGTGGGCCATTTGTTTCCTGCTCTAGAAAATAGGATTCTCCCCTTCCGTTCTTCCTGTGCTTTTTGTCTTTTTAGTGGTTCTGAGGTTTATTGATTCCACCTGATAATTTTTATGGGCATGGCTGTCTCCATCCAGGATGTGATCCTGGTGGAATTTAATGCAAACAGTGAAATCTTCCCTTTATGTTATTTCTCTAGTAAATGCCTTCCTTCTTTTTCAGGGCTTCTTGGAATTAAAGGGCCAATTGCAGAGTGGTCAAAAAGAACATGAACTGGCTCTTCAGACTCTGCAGGACCAGGTGAGTGAGCCTTCTACCTGTCTGCCACCCCCCCTCCCCCGCCCATGTGTTAAGAATCTCTGATCTGCCTCAAACTGTACTTTTGGCAAGAAGTTTACTTTCTGATATTGTAGGCCTTTGTGGAGGATTTAATCTCTGTTTTTGCTTTGGGAGGGGGGGGGTTGAGCTTATAGCTCCCATCAGTCTCAAGCAGTACTGAGTTGCTGGAACTAATGGCATATGAAAGGCATATGCATATAAACTTATGCCTGTTCTTGAAATAAGATGATAAGTGTATTGCATTAGAAGTAACAGATACCCAGGGAGCTCCCTGAATGGATTCTGGTTTTGGCCACAGAGCTATATGGTTTCAAAGTTTATTATAAGGCGATTCGGATTTGCCACCAAAGAAGCAGAATTATATGGCCTGTATAAATTGTGCTATTAGAGTACATTTGGCATTAGGAATTCTAGACAGTATGAAACTCTGATTTTGCTTTTGTAGCCATGGGCAAAGATTTATGTTTCTAATGATAACATGTTCTCAAGTCATAAAAGCTGGAGATGTGTGTGACCTTTTGAAGTTTAAAAAAATAATCTGTGTTTGTTATTATGTTTTGTAGTTTTTTTCCTATGCTACTGTGACCAAGGTCAGCCCAAAGTCATGTAGATGGTTGAACCCAACTTCCCTAATTGTTAATCATCCCTGATCATTGGCCAAGTGATTGAGGCTAACAGGAATCTAAAACGTTTAGAATGAATCATCTTAAGTGAAGCCTGAAATGTAAAAAAAAAAGGAGGCCTTGGCTCCTGGCAGATAGACTGATTGGATCAGGAGATAATAAAGGCAGTGCCTTATCGCTCAGCTAGACTTCTCTCCTTTACTTTACATAGGGCTGTCCTGGGAAGTGATTGCAAAGTGCCTTCTTGCTTTCTAGTATTAGCCAGTTTAGAGGATAACTCCTATTTGAGTTACCCTGGTTGCTGTTGGTTTCTGGCCCAATTCAGAGCGCTGATTATCATATATAAGCTCTGTACATTTGAACCAGTGGTGGGTTTCAAAAATTGTTCGAACCTACTCTGTGGGTGTGGCCTCCTTTGTGGGAGTGGCTTGCCACCCATGTGACCGGATGGGAGTGGCTTGCCGCCCATGTGACCGGATACAAAGATGCCGACGACACTTGTCAGAACCACCTTAAATTACCTCACACACAGCACTGGCAGGCATAAGAATAGGATGTCAACTTGTTTTTTAAAAGGCATCTTTGGTTTGCGTTAAAACAACTTCAACACACGCAATGTTCTGATTGCACCACAAACGCAGTAGTCATCCTTACCTTTCACAGAGGCACTGAGTTTTATAAATATGAGCATGATAGTGTAGAATAATCACATCCAAGGACCAGTGGTGGGTTTCAAAAATTTTTTGGAACCTCTTCTGTAGGAGTGGCCTGCTTTCCGGGTCCACTGGTGGAACCTCTTCTAACCGGTTCGGTAGATTTGACGAACCGGTTCTACCGAATAGGTGCGAACTGGTAGGAACCCACCTCTGACTTGAACTCTTGCTACTTCTGGGCTCCTTTCCTCCAGGTAGAATCTGTGCGAAGTAGACAGAGGATCCTTCAAGTGCTGACCCCACAGGAGATGCGGGGAGGGCTGGGGCAGGGATTGCTTGCAGGCATTCAAAATCACCGTAGTGATCTTATGGCTCTTTTTAGACTGTGCACTCCAAGACATGTGGTGATAAGTCACATATAAGGATGTGGGTAATAAATAAATAAAACGAGCCATATGGCTGACTGGCAAATGGGTTGGCTAGCTGCAATATTGATACAACCTGCCCCTATTTGTTCAAGGAGTCACTTCAGTAGAGAGTCATCTGTGGTTTGTTTTTTTGGCACTGTGATCTTACTTTCCATCAAATTATTTGCCTGCTATTCTTTCCATTTAATTTAATAAGTTGCACACTGGCATTCTGTTCCTATTTTTGCCACACTCTTCTGTGTGGGTGTGTGAATTATGTTGATCCAGTATGATTTTATATCTGTCTGTCTGTCCTAAGTATATTTTTGAATGCAGAGCATGCAATGTCTCCTTGGTACTTTATAAAAGAAATCTTGATTTGCTGATGGGGATGAGGTTATCTTTCTCTAGATACTTCCTTGTCAGTAAATCCAACTGAACCTAATAAAACCTAAATATGAAATTACATTGTAATGTTTCTCTATGTATGGAAGTCAACAGCTAAAAAAATAGAAACCTGGGACTTAAAATATGAACACTATTAATGGCAGTTGCTGAAGTAATGCTCCAAAAGAATTAAATATAATTAATGGAAAGTTGCTGTAAAACTACTCCTTCTCCATCTCAAGGAGGCTGTTGTATCACCGCCCTGTGAGTCTCAGTGGGGAATCTCAGTGGGGAGACAGATACTGTATCCAATTGGTTTATATCATTCACTTGCCCCATATTGAAACTGATGCAATTTCAGACAAGGCCGTGTATTGCTTTATTGAATGAACTCCTCTTAGCTATCCTTTCCTCATTTGAATGATGCCTTTGTGTTCAGTCATAAGCATATATCAATGTAAAATTGTGCTAATGTGCTAAAATGTCAGAAGATTGTAGAAGGCAGTTATCTGCTATGCACCTGAATTCACATATTTCCCCCCCCCAACACCAAGTTTGTTCCCCTGCAATGTCTTTCTACGATGCTCCCTGTAAGCGTGACCCATCAAAACCGCGCTCGATTAAGCCGCGCCCGATTAAACCGTGTTGCTGACATCATCAACAGGGCGACAACAGCCAGCGCGGAGAAAGAAGGGTGCTTTAAATAGCACTTTGAAAGCAAGCCGATTCAACTTAAGGTAAGGGTTCGGTTTAGGGTTATCTTTAGGGTTAGGTTTAGGGTTAGGTTAAGGGTTAGGGTTAGGTTTAGGGTTAGGTTAAGGGTTAGGTTAAGGGTTAGGTTTAGGGTTAGGTTTAGGGGGGTTAGGTTTAGGGGTTAATTTTAGGTTTAAGGTTTACAGCGTGCTTCTGTCTCTGCGCTGTTGTCGCCCTTTTGATGACGTCAGCCACGCGGTTTAGTCGGACGCGGTTTAGTCAAGCGCGGTTTTGTGGTGGAACCCCCTGTAAGAGAATCAGAACTGAAAGGTCTTTGTGGATGATTCTCTTGTATGTGTCTTGGTTGAATATAAATTGTATGTGTAGTTAACAGTTGTACATTGTGATATTGTCTGAGTTTATACACATGGCAATGAGATTACAATCAACCAGCATCTATTTTAGCTATTGCAATGTCATTGGGACTGATTGTTCTTTATTTTGTTTAGCATTGAATATGTTATCGTGGAGTTACATTGTTTACCATAGAAATTTTAATCACTATTATTATGTAAACTAATGTGAGAATGGACATCATATTTGTATGCTGATGGATAGATTCGGCAGCATACAAATCGGATAAATCCATTATTGCAGAATCAGTAGCAGAGCTGAACAGCGAACCATCCTACAGGCCGCAAAACGCAGGAAAAATCTATAATGCTGCTAAGTAGTTAAAAAGCAAAGTGAAGCTAGTGTAGCAATTAATGAGAGTTGTTATCTGAACAAATCCCAGCTCCCTAGAATTTAAAGTACAGTATTGACCTATATGTAGGTTCTGCTTGCTGTATATATATAATATTCTATCAGCACAAGAAGAAACTAATTCCAGTATAGAGAGAGCAGAGAAGCCAAATTTATTGTTGTACTGAGTTGAAGTGTAACAATATACTTGTATAATCCCTCATTTTTGGCCATGGTTGAGTGATGGGAGAATAATCCAAATAATCTGGAGAGCACTGCTAGTACCTTCCCTTTTAATGAAATGATTCCCATGATACATGGGAATAACTTTCATTCGATGGACTTAATTATTTTATAGTGCAAGATTCTCCATTCATAATCTCTTTCTTTTTTTTTCTAAATGGAGTCATTCCTGATGTCTCTGAATGAAAAGGGGAAGTAATTTCATGTTTTGAAGTTATGCTGGTAGGGGAAGAAATGTTTCTTATCTCAAAGGTTGTGGAGAAGAATTAAATTCTGATTTTCTCTACTCTCAACCTATGGCAAATAAAAAAAATTAAAATCCATCCAATTGGCTTAAATCTTTTGGAAAAAATCGGCATTAGGAAAACACCACTGCTCTGCTCAAATAGAGGGATGGAAAGAGATAGGAGAGAGAGAGATGTATGCAAAACCATCTATGCATTTTTAAAAGAATTTTGATGTGCATTCTCTCTTTCGTATGTTTCCTTGGTCAGTATTAACTTCATATACCAAATTCACATTGTAAGTGTCTCCAGGGACGATATTCATTCAACATGTTTTACATGTAGATTTGGAGACTATGCTATTTTGAGAATGTTGTATCAGAATCTTCATTTCTTTTACACAACTTGCTACCTTAGGTTTAATTTCATCCAAGGAGCAGATGGTGTAAAATGTTGAATTTCCTATGTAAAAGTATATGTATTGGATACCTCTTTCTTTTTGAAAATAGACAGTTCAGACCACTTATTTAACCCAGATGCTACTTAATATGAAATAGTCTTAATATTTCTTTGTTTTCCTTTCCATTTTGCTATTCAATTTCTTGAGAAATGTTACGATGTTCTCCTTTTGTTCCTCCTCTCCCCAATATTTCTTGAGCAATGCTTGTCTTGTACTTTGTGTTCCCTTTCCCCCTTGAGTTGTTCGCCGCCCTGAGTCCCGCTGGGAATAGGGCGGCATATAAATAAAATAAATCTCAATCTCTTCAGGCTTATTCCTTACTATAAAAGTGACTCATCCGGCCCCCATTGATTTTTGATTTAATATTTGATCAACAAAGACCTAGTTGCAACTTTTTGTTCTCAAAGGTAATTTATCCCTGGTGAATGGACCATGTAGCTCCGAGGAATTTTCATATGTCAAGAGTTCATCAATTTTATTTTAATCATGAGATAACAGTACGTACATTCCTAAGAGTGTTACTGTGATTACCTGATTTTGCAACTAGAAATAGGACTGCAAAATTCAACTAAAATCTCAAAAAAATGAAATTTTAAAATCCTTTTGGTGGCTCGCATGTATTTGGACTATCAGTTGGTGAGTTTTGTTCAGAACTATCCATTTTTTTCCCTTCTGTCTTTTCAGCACTGCCAAAGCTACAAAATAGAGCAAAATACATCCTTAGCATCCTCGTTTGAAGCCAGCCTTATCTTGATATATGCTTGGATATACTCTAAATATTTTATTTCCCATCACAAAATAAACTGTAACTTAATTGCTTTGAATTTCAGATAATTCATCCAAGTCCATAGTACTTAAGTCTAGTTTCTCATTTTAACGCAGACATGGGGGAATATTTGAGTTTTTGAGGGTTGTACCTTTTCCTCAGAAACTTCCAATCTTAAGAAAACGGTGGTGTCATGATGCAATCAACATAGGTGAAGCTATTTTAAGGATATAGTTGTGGTCGTAAGTTGAGGACTTCCAGTATAGTCAGTGGTTTTCTGCAGGTTTGAACCCCGAGCGACAATGGGATTAGCCATCTTGCTTACAATTGCAGCAGAAACTTTTAAAGAATGCCAAATTTGCAAACCTCATTTTCTTTTTTTTTTTAATGAAAATTTTGAAAAACAAACTTTTACAAATATTTACTTTCCTCCCCCCCCTCCCCCCCCCCCGCTTCCCAGAACTAATTCAGGGTATAAATCTTTAACAAAAACATTCTAAAATAAACTTTAAAAAAAAGTTAATAACATCTTTCACTTGAGGTTTAACTCCTCCTTGCTAGGCTAGCTCTAAAAAACTTATATCATTCCTGGTTTTTTTAGTCATAAACTATCTGAAATTTCTTAGTCCCATATTTGTTTTGAATATAATCAATCCATCTTTTCCACTCCAGTTTATATCTCTCGTTTGAATGGTCCTTAAGATATGCAGCTATTTTAGCCATCTCAGCTAGATTTGTTACTTTCAATGTCCATTCTTAAATAGTAGGCAAATCTTCCTTCTTCCAGTATTGCGCCACCAACAGTCTAGCTGCGGTTATTAAATGCAAAATCAGGTTAATCTCTACAACTATACAATCAGTAATTATACCTAACAAAAATAACTGAGGGGCAAACCTCATTTTCTAATCACTTTTGGAAATTGATCATTAACTATTTATAAGCTCTTAGAGATCTTTGAAATAACAAGTTTGAAAATGACAGATGAATCTGCCTTTTAATCCTGAGCTGAAGATAATTTAATCATAATGTTAAGAATTTTCCTTGCACTCTATTTTATTCTCTTTTCTTTCCTTAAGTTCACATTGTATTAGATTTTACTATTCCAATGAACGTTCTTAATAAAAATTATATATCTATGGGTATATGTAGGATGGAAATGACCCCCAGCCCCCCCCCCCCCCAATATACCACCAAAATTCAGTGTGCCCCTGGGTTGGTGGGGTGAAAGGTTGGCTCCTGATTTCAAGTATAATTCAAGTTCTACTCTTGAAAGCCATATTCTTTGATTCCCTTTTAAAGATTCACATGTTGCCTAAGTCTATGCTGCTTATTTGGGCACAGTTACACTTAACTTTATCCTCACAATGAGTTGCTATGGGAAACCAATTGTAAGATGTTGCCAGTGATACTTTTTGGGGGACTTACATCTTCTTTGCCATGTGCTTTGGTACGCAAATGGGATTTCATAGACTGGCTGTGGCTTCTTCCAATTTGGTATTGGGTAAAATCTGTTTTACCTCTTTGTTTATTCTTTCCCTAAGGCATTTCATCTTGGATGATGTAAAGAGACAGTTTTGTGTTTTATGCCATTGTGATGGAAGTGCTGTTCTACTTCAAGTGAAGTAAGCAGTATTCCATTTTACACTATTATTTTTTAAGTAAACACTTTTGTGGGAAAAAAATACATATCAGCCATGAATTGGATATTTCATCTATCGTTATTCTATCAGAAAATAATTCTTCAGCTATAGCATCATTGACGTTTCCAGTTTGATTATTCAAAGTTCCCTTAATTTTAAAGGAAAATTATCTCATGGATCTCTTCGGGAAACCCTATTGAAATTATTATTATTATTCGCAACAACAGAATTGTATCACAGCGGCCAGTTGTTTCGCCGGATTTGGCATTGATTACTAGTCGGGCCCCACCCATCCTACACCTAGGACGTCGTAACGTATTTTTGTAATATGCGTGCAGATCCAAGCAGTGCGACTTTTTGCATTTGACCGATGGTGATTTTGTCAATTTTTAACTATTTTAAATGTAATTCCAGTGCTTTTGGAATAGCACCCAGTGTGCCAATTACCACTGGAATTACCACTGCTGGTTTGTGCCATAGTCGTTGAATTTCGATTTTTAAGTCCTGGTATTTTACGATTTTTTCACATTCCTTCTCAGCGACCCTGCTATCACCTGGTATTGCGATGTCTATGATTGTAACCTTGTTTTTCTCAACCAGTGTGATGTCTGGGATATTATGCACCAGTATTTTGTCCGTTTGTATGCGAAAATCCCACAAGATCTTGACCATCTGATTTTCGGTGACTTTTTCAGGCTGATGTTCCCACCAGTTTGTTGCTGTTTCAATATTATAATTTTTGCACAAGTTCCAATGGATCATTTGTGCTACTGAATTGTGCCACAATTTATAATCAGTCTGCGCAATTTTTTTTACAGCAGCTGAGTATGTGATCAACAGTTTCATCAGCTTCTTTGCAAAGTCTGCATTTGGCATCATCAGAGAATTTTTCGATTTTGGTCTTAATTGCAGTTGTGCGGATAGCTTGTTCTTGCGCAGCCAGGATTAGTGACTCTGTTTCTTTCTTTAATGTACCTGTTGTTAAACATAACCAGGTTTTTTCACTGTCGACTTTATCTTTTATTTTTTCCAGAAATTGGCCATGCAATGCTTTGTTCTGCCAACTCTCCATTCTTGATTTTATCACATCTTTTCTGTGTTCTTGTTTCGTCTGTTGGAACTTCAATAGATTTTTACTTCGATTAATAGATGTTCTTGACTTTCTTTTAAATAATCAGCCAGTGCATGTTTTTCTTCTTCAACTATTTGCTTCACTTGTAATAATCCTCTGCCACCTGATTTTCGGGGCAGATATAGTCTATCAGTATCACCACGTGGATGTAAACTGTAGTGCATTGTCATTAGTTTCCTGGTTTTTCGGTCCAAAAGGTCTAAATCAGCTTGTGACCAGTTAACTATACCAGCTGTGTATCTTATAACTGGTATTGCCCAGGTATTTATGGCCTTGATTGTATTTCCACCATTCAATTTAGATTTCAAAATTTTCCTAACTCTGTTGGTGTACTTCTCTCCTTCCTTCCTTCCTCCTCTCCTTTCCCTTCTCTCCTTCCCCTTCCTCCCCTTTACCCTTCCCCTCTTCTTCCCATTCCTCCCCTCTTTCCTACTCTTACATTCCCTCCCATAAATGTTGAGTTTCACATCCTGTCTGTTTTAAGTTACATTTAGGTGCATTCTAAACTTTATTTTTTAGTCAAGAGATGAACTTGACATTTTGGGAAGACTATGCAATACTTCAGCAAATCCCTAGGCTGATTCTTTTGGCGTTTGTACCTCAGCCGTTTATATTGTCATGGGAGTCACTGATCCTGGGCGAATGCTGGCTGGGGAATTCTGGAAGTTGAAGTCTGGACATCTTCAAGTTGCCAAGGTTGAGAAACACTGTGCTAAACAGTGTTTGGAGGACTAGGAACAAAACTGAGGGTAGCGATCTAAAGTGGGCAGGTATCCTATTAACACCTATGGATGTGACTAGTTTCCACACCCTACTCTGGTTCTTGAATTGGATTTGGGGATTTTCTTCAAGTCTGTTAAAACTCTGTTAGCATATTTAGCTCCTTTGATTACGATTTGTCTACTTCATAATGGTGGAACACACCGGTTCTTAGCAAGTGTGGTCTGAAATGTGGGTGTGTGGAATATTTGAGGGAGTAGAAAATATATAGAAAAAGATCGTGCCGGAGGAAAGTAATGTGTACTTAAAATGACATTGTGCGTCAAAGTGTAACATACAGAGCTCCTAACTTTAGTGGATCGGCGGAAGGACGAGACTGGAGCCAGAACTGCCAGAACAAGAATGGTTTATTCAAGGTAACTATTTACAGGCGATTCAGCACCTTCCCTGCTTGACAGCTCCGTATAAATAGCTGTCAAGCAGGGAAAGCCAATGAGCGCGCCCCTGGCGGCCCGCGCTCAGCCAAGCCGCGCCCTAGTCAATCAGGGCACGGCTTGGCTGGTTGTTAGCCACCAGGTCATAAGTCGAGGACTTTACGAGTCCTCAACACTAACATTAACTCCCTATCAATCACAGACCTTGGTTCTACTTTGTTCTTGGCTTGAGCACCACTACACACTCCTAACTACTCTTTATACTTTGTACGCCTGACTAAGCCTGATTAAGAGCCCCTTATTTATTAGTACAATACTTTAATATTTAGGCCCACTGCAATTTAACATTGCTTTAGAAATTACAGACAATAAGGGTCAATTTTTGGGTGGAAGGGCCTAATGAAGGCCCAACAGTTTATCTAAATACTTTCTGGAAATCCTTTTCCTTCAAATACAGTAATTTACAGCTGAAATGGTTGCACACATTGCTTCACTCATAATATACAGTGAGTTGTTGGCTAAATTTGGGGTGTCTCCCCTTATTTGTTTGAAGGGGGGGAGTGTTTCTACCCAGGAGGCCTGTCCTGATACATCATAGCTCTTACTATTGGGAACGTAACACTGAAATGACTCTCTTCCTTTCTATTTAATTCTCCAATTTCTTCTCTTTGATTCCTGTCCTCCCATGGACTTTTCCCTGCTCTTAATTTGCTTTCTTTATTTTAACCTCCTTCTTCTCTCAAACAGGTTTGGTGATTATGCTGAGTCTCTAATAACTGTGCCTTGTCCTTGTAAGTGTAAATTAAATGTGGTCATTTCGTTGTTTTATTTTCATAGCAATTGATGTGTGTCTCTTTTTAAAATTTGGTTTCCAAGCTTGCTTTCTCTAAAAACAAAATAAAAACCAATCGCAACCCTTGCCCAAGGCTGTTAGTTCCATGTTTTGCTCTATTTTTAATCCTTATTTTCTCCTCCCCTCCTGCTTTTGCTCTCCCCTCCCGCCTCTCATTCTTTCTTTCCTTCTTTCCTTTCTGTTGCCCATCCTGTCCTTCATGGGCCCTCAGGTTGCGTGCCAAAGTGCGGAGAGCCAGGAACAGGTTGAGACCATTCTGTCTGAAAACGATGCTCTGAGAACCAACCTTGCAGCCTTAGAACAGGTACCAGGTTCTGCCTTCTGAGCCAAGTGGTCAGGGGGACGTAGAAGGTGGTGGTGAGGGTGATGAAATTGAAAGCTGTGAATATTCATTTTTACGAGGGGGAGGGTTATGTATACTATTTTTACAGCATAAGGGAGACTAAATGACCAGCAACAATGCGGTGTGAAAAATTCCTATTTTATTTATTGCATTTACATTCCTCCCTTCATCCAGTATAACAGTGGTGGGTTTCAAAAATTGTTCAAACCTACCCTTTGGGTGGGGCCTCCTTTGTGGGAGTGGCTTGCTGCCCATGTGACGGATGGGAGTGGCTTGCCACCCATGTGACTGGATATCAAGATGCCGATGACACTTGTCAGAACCACCTTAAATTACCTCATACACAGCACTGGCATGCATAAGAATATGATGTAAACTTGTTTTTTTTAAAGGCATCTTTGGTTTGCGTTAAAACAACTTCAACACACGCAATGTTCTGATTGCACCACAAACGCAGTAGTCATCCTTACCTTTCACAGAGGCACTGAGTTTTATAAATATGAGCATGATAGTGTAGAATAATCATATCCAAGGACCAGTGGTGGGTTTCAAAAAAATTTGAAACCTCTTCTGTAGGTGTGGCCTGCTTTCCGGGTCCACTGGGGGAACCTCTTCTAACCAGTTCGGTAGATTTGACGAACTGGTTCTAGTGAACTGGTAGGAACCCACCTCTGCAGTATACTGTCTGTGTGAGATGTGCATGGATTTTCAACATTTCCTGTTAAGATAGGGTAAGAATAGACAGGTTCCAAATTATCTTCTAAGTTTCATGGATAACTGGGAATTCAAATGTTAGCATCTCCAAGCCTGGTCTGGTATTTTAACTCCATATCACACTGACTCTGGTTCAAGGAACTTATTCACCTCACTTCATCAGTGCACAACCACAGTGATTCTCTTTAGCAAGGGTAAGCAGCTATTTAAGCCCAGGAACATCCATCTTTTTTGAGTGGCTAAGAGTTGCAATGAAAGTAGCAGTAACACAACCCAGGACTGAATCACAGAAAGATTTGGGACCCAGATTTCTTTTTTTTAGGCTATGGAAGAGTTGTTGTTCTTTTTTTTAAAAAAACAAACCCAAACAAACAAACTAGGTTAAGCCTATATGAAGCCTGCAAATTTTACTTGTTTTGTGCCTTTAAACAAAAGGAATTCCTGGCTTGTTCAAAATAAGAAGCATCTAAGTGTTTGAGGGGAAAGTGAGTTGTGTTGTCCTGCTGTGAAGTGGCCTGTGTCACCTTAGGAGAAAGTGACTGAGATTGCATTGTGATTTCCTCTCGTTCTCTCTCTGTGTTGTGTGCGTCTATCCTTGGGGATTAGGAGCTATGATGATAAGGAAGATGAAAATATCCCAGATGCTAGATTTGTCATTCATGACAGGACAAGATTCCTTTTTTCCTAGCTTAAGACATGGATAGATTGTGCCAACAATCACATCTGCTGTAAGAACTCTAGATGTAAGACACGTTAGTTGGAAATAATGGGAGTTGTACTCCTGCCACATCTGGAAAGCTGTAGATTGGACAAGGCTGGTTTAAGAGAATGTGGAGAAAAGATTGTTAGAATATTGTATGATGCTATTGCACAAATGAAAGTGACCTGTATTTAAGCACCTTTTGGGTAATAATTACATTTTAAAGAAAAATGGGCATAAACCCTTGGAATCTATGACATTGCAAGGACTACACTAGATTTCCTGCTTTAAAGTACTACAAACCTCTTTAAGAACTCTTTCTTTTCGATAGGCCAAAAGCTCAGAGCAATTTCTGATTAGCCAAGTTTTAGATTTTAAAGGCAAGTTATACATGATAACACAATTATAAAATCTATAAATTACCTTTTCAAAATCAAACCTGGTTAGTCAGAAATCACTCGGTATTTCTGAATATTTTGATAATCCTATGCGAAATCGATAAAAATGTGCTGGTGCTAAGAATTCTTATTCAACTACAAATTAGCATAATTTATATAAATTTCATAGTGCCTCATTCTGGAATGTAGGCTAAGTAAAAGAAAAAGAAAAAAAGCAAAAAAAGTCACGCTAATTTGCACTTCAAAAATATTTAAAAATTCATCTGCATCAAAAATAATTTTCAGTGGGTTTTCATAGAGATTAAACTAATGAGTTTGATTACAGATGAGATAACAATCTTGTCCAAGATTAGGAGACTAGGAGTCAGTGGCAAAACCATGCAGTTTCTCATTTCATTTTATTGTTCTGTTGTTAAGAAATGTGTGTGCACCCATTATAATTAATCCTAATAATTCCTATTGTCAGTGGAATTTGAAGCTGGTTTGTAAACTTCAATTAAGCGGAAAGTCAGATGATTGTCTGCAAGGGGTAACATCAAAGAAGCACCCTTCATTTTTACACGTACAGTGAATTAAAAATATTCTTGTGAAATTAAAAAAAATGAAGAAAATGCATGAAAGCTCAGTGGCGTGTGGAAATGTGCTTGGGTTAGGAGGGGGGGGGGCGGAAATCTATGGTTGTAGTTCTTTTTTAAGGGAAAGGAGAACCCACAGTGTTGCCAGGAGGGTAGGTCATAGTGCTATGTGATTTTCTGAAAGGTCTGTAAACTTTCTCCTCCCTCTCTCGTCCTGCTGCATTCTTGCCCTGTAGATCCAGACATCTAAGACTCAAGAAATGAATCTGATGCGAGAACAGGTGGCAGCTTTGGGAGATGAGCTGCAGCAGCGTCAGAATGAGAAGGAGGCATTGGCTGCCCAGCGGGATGACTTCAACACACAATTGCAGGTGGGCAAAGGCATTAGGCCCATACAGGCCCTGTGGCCCAAGCATCCTGCTGCAGCTTACATGGCCCAGCCAGCTATTTGCATATTCTGTATTTCCTTCCTTCTATCACCCTTGAGCACAATATGCAAAATGCCCCAATTCTGAACCTTTATGGCACAGAGAAAATAGCAATAGCAATAGCAATAGCAATAGCAGTAGACTTATATACCGCTTCATAGGCCTTTCAGGCCTCTCTAAGCGGTTTACAGAGAGTCAGCATATTGCCCCCAACAATCTGGGTCCTCATTTTACCCACCTCGGAAGGATGGAAGGCTGAGTCAACCCTGAGCCGGTGAGATTTGAACCGCTGACCTGCTGATCTAGCAGTAGCCTGCAGTGCTGCACTTAACCACTGCGCCACCTTGGCTCAAGAAAAGAAGCAGTAAGAAGTTAAATATATATATATAGCATGAGAGGACTGTTTTGCTACCTCTCATGCCCTTTTGCTTATGATTGCATTTTTTACACTCGCCTTCTGATTGTTTACTGATCTCTTTCTCCTACTCCTGTTAGCCTTCCAACTGCTACCTGAATTCTGGCCCCCATTTGGGTGTGTTAGCAAAATTCTCCCCAATATCCCACATATTTTCATTTCAAATGACTGGTGTTTTAATCCTGAACCTTATTTTAAATTTGTCAGTGTGAAAGGAGGCTGGGTAATTCACCTGACAAATTCCCAAGCTGAAAAAGTTTTCACTCTTACTTTCAAGGGCTTAGCCTAGGTGTAGAATTGAAGTGGGATGAAGCGTTTTATGTAGCTGGTTACTATCATCCTGTTGATAGCCCAATAATATGGAATCAGGCTAGGGCTGCTTGGTGGGGGATCTTCTTTGTTTATTGGTGTGTCATTGTCTTCTGCCAGAGGCAGTGTACCACCTCTGACAAAACCCTGGTGCCGATAGAAGTGTCTTAGAAGATAGCATTTTTCATTATCTTCACCTTTTATTGTAGGAGTCACTCCGGGGCAATACTCGTCTTATGGAGCAAGTTCAAGAACTCAGGCAGGAAAAGGAGAGATTATTACAAGAGCTTGATGAAGTACGGAAGGTAAGCTAGAGTGGAGTTATACATTGTGGCTCATTCAGACAACTTCAATCATGGCTTGATGCTTGTATATGAGCAGAAGAATTGCCATGCCATGGCCTGCTTCTTTCTCCCTTTCTGCATCGAGGTTTCTAAACTGATCCTATTTGTCTTCAAAGCACACTACCGTTTGGCAAAAAAATCCCTTAAATCAGGATGTCAAGAAAGAGTTGATGAGTTTCTACTCTGAATGAACTATGATTCAGTATGAAGTTTATGAAATTAGAAGCAAAATAGAATAGAGGAAAGGACAAGGAGGAATGGGATAAGGGCATTGGAGGAAGAATAGTAGCTAAGGGAACATTGCAAGATGATAAAACGGTAAAGGTTCCCCTCGCACACATATGCTAGTCGTTCACGACTCTAGGGGGCAGAGCTTATCTCCGTTTCAAAGCCGAAGCACTGTCCGAAGACGTTCTCCATGGTCATGTGGCTGCCCTGACTAAATGCTGAAGGCTCACAGAACACTTATTATCTTCCTACCAAAGGTGGTCCCTATTTTTCTACTTGCATTTTTTACCTGCTTTCAAACTGCTAGGTTGGCAGAGGCTGGGACAAGTAACGCCATTACCTGGCGCTAGGGATTTGAAGCGCTGAACTGCTAATCTTTCTGAGCGACAAGCTCAGCATCTTACCCACTGAGCTACCATGTCCCATGTCCTGAGGTGGCGCAGTGGTTAGGGTGCAGTACTGCAGGCCACTTCAGCTGACTGCTATCTGCAGTTCAGTGGTTCAAATCTCACCGGCTCAAGGTTGACTCAGCCTTCCATCCTTCCGAGGTGGGTGAAATGAGGACCCAGACTGTGGGGGCGATATGCTGACTCTGTAAACCGCTTAGAGAGGGCTGAAAGCCCTATGAAGCGGTATATAAGTCTAACTGCTATTGCTATTGCTAAAACGGTATCTGCTGGCTAAGAAAGCTGTTCCATTTTTTACCTGATTTCCTGACTTTCTCCAGAAAGAGCCCAATGACTTTTTCAATTTCTCAGTGCAACTCTGAAGACCCGAAATTAGTGCTTAGTCTTTTTAAAGGAGCCGAGGATTTTGGTCTCAAAACGCAAACTTTCTAAACAGGCAAACTTCCTGGAAGTTGGAAGTATTGGAAGTGGGATATAGGGCTGAGCTGTGCCTTCTGCTTTCCACAGACAGCAGAGAAACGCAAAGCCATGCTGGATGAGATGGCCATTGAGACCCAGCAAGAAAAGGGACGCCACAAGGAAGAGCTCGGTAACCTCCGTCTGCAGCACGAGAAAGAGATGCTGGCTGTGAGGGCACGCTATGAGCGGGAGCTGCGGGAGCTGCACGAGCACAAGAAACGGCAGGAGGACGAGCTGCGTGGCCAGCTCAAGGAGGAGAAGGTACCGGGGCTGCATTCAAGGTTTAAGGGTCAGAAATTTGGTCTGTCTTCCTAAGGAAAGTTGAGCATTTCACATCCTCTAAGGCAGTGGTCACCAACCTTGGCCACTTTAAGACTTGTGGACTTCAACTCCCAGAGTTCCTCAGCCAGCAAAGCTGGCTGAGGAACTCTAGGAGTTGAAGTCCACAAGTCTTAAAGTGGCCAAGGTTGGAGACCACTGCTCTAAGGGAGGAAGAACTCCCTAACTTTATGAGAAGGAGCAAGCAGCAAAAGGTTGCCTAAAATTGATCTAGGTATAAATTCTAGGTAAGCTGCTGCCTAGGTTATGATTGTTAACATTCACGTTTACACTGGGGCCAAGAAATGAAATCACTGGTAAGACTTTGCTAGGAAGAACCATCAAGGGAGCTTTGGCTCTCACCAGTGGTGGGTTGCTTATCCCGTTCCAACCGGTTCGGTTGGAACGGGGCCGGCGGCATCCTCGTGCACGCGTGCAGTTCACGCATGCATCTTAGCGTCTGCACGATGCTCCAGCTGCTCGCGGAGAATCGCACAGGCGCCGTATGTGCCATATCCCTGCGTGGAAATGCAGAAGCCTTCAAAGACCGGTAAGGAGCGCGGGCGGGCTCTTCAGCATTCCCGGAAGTTACTTACTTCCAGGTTCACTGACCAACTGGTCCACGCAGACCGGTTGAAACCCACCCCTGGCTCTCATGCTAAAAGAGTGAAACTTTGTTATGCCCGTTCCCCTGCCCCCCTCCCCCGGGTCCGGGAACAAAGGACATTCTAGGTGTCTTTAATTTCCTCTGCTTTTGGGATTGTCTGCAGTCTTTTCCTTCCTCTTCTTCATTAGGCTCGTAGTCAAGAACTGGAATCCATGCAACAAACTGTGGAAGAGCTACGGCTCCAGATCCAATCCATGGACGGCACCAAGGGCTGGTTCGAACGGCGCCTTAAAGAGGCAGAGGTACTGATTTGGAAGAGAAACGGAGTAGCAATTCCTTTCCAGTTGTAGAAATCCAGTTTTTGTGTGTCTATTGATTCAGCTTTACACCTGGGTAGTGGGACATACATTAGAAGTGGCATTCTCTGGATAGGCCTGTCAGATTCCCTTTCTAGCCTTTTATTGAGCCTCTGGTTTTCTTCCTCTTCCCCAGGAGTCGATAGAGAAGCACCAGCAGGAACACATGGAGGCCCTGAGAATCTGTAAGGAGCAGCATGCAGCTGATTTACAGGTATTGGGGGCTGCGAATTGCCTGTTTCTCCCCAGGCTTGAGAAATGACAGCTATTTATTTCCTTTAAGGCCATACCTAGAGTACTGCATCTAGTTTTGGTCACCACACTATAAAAAAAGTTGTTGAGACTCTAGAAAGAATGTAGAGAAGAGCAACAAAGTTGATTAGGGGACTGGAGGCTAAAACATACGATGAATGGTTGCAGGAACTAAGCATGGCTAGTCTAGTGAAAAGAAGCACCAGGGGAGACATGATAGCAGTGCTCCAATATTTGAGGGGCGGCCACGGAGAGGAGGGGGTCAAGCTATTTTCCAAAGCACCTGAAGGCCAGACAAGGAATAATGGATGGAAACTGAACAAGGAGACATTCAACCTGGAAATAAGGAGAAATTTTCAACAGTGAGAACAATAAACCAATGGAACAGCTTGCCTTCAGATGTTGTGGGAGCTTTCGTCACTGGAAGCTTTCAAGAAGTGACTAGACTACTATCTGTCAGAAATGGTGTAGGATCTCCTGCTTGGGCGGGGGGTTGGATTAGAAGACCTACAAGGTCCCTTCCAACTCTGTTAATCTGTTAAATTTCCTTGTCTTAAATCTGTTAAGTTTCCTTCCATGCCGTCTGGCATAACACTGCCAAATTCTCGGTTAAGGAGTTTTGTCTGTTCTGCTCTTTAGGTATCACTTATTGCAGCCAATCGGTTGATATGGGGCTGGTGTGAAGAGCAGCCTGCTTTCACCTGATTGGCTGCTGGGTCTAATGGATTTCTGGTCCTCTCTGGACATGGATAGTGTAGGACATGGTTGGGGGATCTGCAGCCCTCAGTGTTGGTGATCTTCACTTCCCAGCAATCTCAGCCAGCGAGACTGATGTGAGGGATTCTGGGAATTGTAATTCATAAAATCCGGAGGGCCACCGGTTCTCCACACATACCAATTCTAAAAATTACGCCATGGAGCTTTTCTGCAATGCTCAAGAACCACTCTTTCGTTAATGTGAATGAGTGATATTTTTTTTCCTGAAATCTTTTTACACTAGTTTTTATCAAATTGGATTCCTGACTGAGTTTACAACTGCAGTCAAAAAAAAAAAAATTAAAAGAGCATATTAAAAAATTCGAACTAGTACATAATATGGCTTGAGTTTTAAATAAAAAAGTTTTTTGCTTGGTGTCTGAGAGCACAAATTTAGATAGACTTTGTTTGGGGGGAGAAATTCCATGACTGGATGGATGTAGGGAGAAACGTTATCCTTGTCCTTGATATCAATCTTTCCTTTGATTAAACAGTCACTGAGAGGAAGGCTGGAAAGTGACAGACTGCTCAAGACTTTCACAGTAAACACAAGTCCAAGCACTTTGTCATTGAAACCCTTTCAAAATAGGCAGGATGTGAGCATTTATCTGTTAATTGTATCTTATATTCCAACCTGGCGGAGGCTGGACTGCTCTGGGATTAGGCCTGAGCAAATGTCAGAAGGGTGAGGAAACGTCCATATTTAAAGTAAGATTTCTGTCCTGGGAAATCTCTGGTAGATGCCCTGATCGTCCTTGGTGAGGCAAGTATCGTCTAGGGGGGGAAAAGCCTTCTGAGTTGCTACTCCCTGCTGTTCTTCTCTTGTTCAAGCTTTTCAAATCGATAAAACAGCAACAGTAACTATGAAAATGCAGTTCTTCCAACTAGCCTTTGCCCTTTTCTTTAATTAAAAAGTGGTATTCCTGAGGCAACTGGTGACAAATGCTCAAGTGCTTTTGAACCAGTGGTGGGATTCAAATAATTTAACAACCGGTTCTCTGCCCAGCAGGGTAGGTGGGGCTTGGCAGTCATGTGACTGGGTGGGCGTGGCCAACTCAGCATCACTCGCGTTGATGGGCGCTTCACCTTAGCTGTTGCAATGTCATAAGGGTTAACCGGAGAGGCAGTTTCTGTAAGCAGGGCAATAAAGATTAGGCTAGAAACAACACCAGAATGTTTCCTTCCTGCCTTCCTTACAGGATTAGCCCTGTAAAGTGGGGAAAAAACAAAATGAGATTTCTTCCAACAACCGGTTCTCCATACTGCTTAGAATGTTACCAACCGGTTCTCCCGAATAGGTGCGAACTGGCTGAATCCCACCACTGTTTTGAACTAATACTGAGGAGGAATTTTAATCTACTTTTTATTGGTGTTTGATTTGTATGTTCTACAGGGAAACGGGTAGGTAGATTAATGTCAGTCTTCCTCAGCCATGTTTAGTACTACAGTCCCCAGGATTCCCAGCCAGCACACAGCCTTTGGCAAAGGCAGTGAATCGCCTATAATTTTTCTTTGTAAACTGCTTAGAGATGGCTGTAAATTCCTTAGATGTAAGTCTAAATGTTATTATAATTTAAAGGGGACTTGGGAGCTTACCTTAAACTTGAATGCTACATTTGTGTAAACCAGGGGTAGTTATACCTACCGCCCACTTTTGTATTTCTGTTAGTAGTAAAATTTTCTAACCGCCCACCGGTTCCACAGTAATGGTGATTTATAAAGTAGGGAAGTAACTTTACTTAATAAAATTTATAAAGCAGAGTTACAGCAAATCCCTACCGCCCACCATGAAAGCTGGAACGCCCACTAGGGGGCGGTAGGGACCAGGTTGACTACCACTGGTGTAAACCATGGTGCTGATTCTCCTATCTCCCAGAACCAGCCTCATATTATCGGTCTTTTGGCTCCAGAAAGAGAGGTGCTACTTGACAAATTGAAATCTGTTTAGCTATGGTGAGTTTCCCCACTATGATCCCTGCACTTCTCCACCTGTTTATGGTGGCAAGGGGTGGAGATAGGAATGGAACATAACCAGGACTGTTTTAATAAAAATCATACCATACTAACTAAACGTCCGTCAGAGTTCCTAAAAGATTCCCTAGAATTTCTTTAGATTATAAATGAAAATATAGCTTGAAATGCCATGATCAGCAGCTCTAACAGTAGTTCTTGCTGTGGAACTGAATGGGGTATTTGCAGCTAATGTGCAGAGCAGCAGATCATAGCCCTTGGAAAGGACAATTATTGAGATGGGTGGCTATAGAAATTGAATGAATGAATGAGCGAGCAGTATGTCAACAGTCTTTCTCCTTCTTTACGCTTCTCCAGTTTTCTTCATTCCTGCCACTTGGGCTCCTTTCACATGTTAGCTGCTTTTTTTCCTGCAGTGATGAAGAGCAGCTTACACAGCAGATTTTAGTCATGCAGTTTGTGCTTTTCCCCTGAAAATGTCCTTTCTCAGCCACTGACGTTTTTCATGTAAGAGGAGTAATATGGGACTCTTCCTCTGCCTTTTAATTATCTTACTCGTATCTCTCCTGCTCCAACTGGGTTGTTTCCTCTGCAGCTAAAAGACCAAGAGGTGGAGGCAACTAAGGAAAAACTGAGAGAGATTGAAAAAGCCAGGGATGAGCACATGGACACAGTCAACCGGCTGAAGCAGGTGTGTATGCCCAGAGCCTGCCAGTTTCCTGCAGGAACCAGTGCTTGGCAGGACGCATTTCCTTCGACCATCTGTTCCCTCTCTTCCTGCCAGGACTTGCCCACCTGCTGAATTATGTCTCCTCCTCCAGTGTGGTTGCAGTACACTGGCAAGGATAGACAGATAGTGCTGCTGTCCCTCTCCAATTCATGTGTTCAAACTAAGGTTTTTGCAGTAGTTCCTGGAGAGATAAGATCTCAGGCTTCCAAACAATGCCGCTCCTGGTTTTGGCGAGAAGGAAACTGATGCCCGCTACCTCTGAGTGTAGAACAGCTCATCATATTCAGGAGAATGATTGAATCATAGAGCGCAAAGATTGGAAGGAATCTTGGAGATCATCTAACCCTCCGCCTACTGCGGGAATTCACTATTGTAGCCGCGTCTATAATCAGGAAGAAATATTCAGGAATTCCCTTATCCCTGTTTAGACAACAGGATTATTGTCAGCTCTTCAAGGTAGGCCAGGTTAGGAAACAGACACCACAAGAAACACTAGAACTCTCTTCATTATTATGGGCTAAAATAACAAAATCTTGAAAGCCCAATCACATTTCTCTTTCCTTCCGTCTTATGCCAAGGAAAATGAAATTGAGGCAATCTTTAGTTTCTTTCTCCACCAATCAAATTTATTACACATTTAAAGCTGAATATAAACAAAACACATTAATAATAATAATAATAATAATAATAGGATCATAAAATGCTTAGAAACAACTGGCATTAGCAAAAATATTACATCCGTTACTGAAAAGGCGATGAAACAATGGAGAACTGAGTTGGCAGTAGGGAATGAGATCTACGGAATGGTTAATATCAAGCGAGGAATTTTCCAGGTGATTCACTTTCACCTCTTCTCTTCATCATCGCAATGATCCCACTATCAGTAATCTTAAAAAAAATGAAATTAGGCTATCGCAGCCAAAGAAGCTGAAAAAATTTCGCATTTACTATTTATGGATGATTTGAAACTCTATGGAAAGTCAGAAATAGAAATCCAATCATTGACAAACACAGTCTGAGTATTGAGCACCGATATTTCAATGCAGTTTGGCATGGAAAAATGCGCCACTGTATCCATAAAAAGGGGCAAAATCACTGCATGTGAGGGAATTGAAATGCCCAATGGCCAACTAATTAAATGCAATGAAAATGAAGCCTACAAATACTTAGGCATTCTGCATGGAAAAGTAAAAACTATTGTCAGGGGAGAATATACCAACAGAGTTAGGAAAATTTTGAAATCTAAATTGAATGGTGGAAATACAATCAAGGCCATAAATACCTGGGCAATACCAGTTATAAGATACACAGCTGGAATAGTTAACTGGACACAAGCTGATTTTGACATTTTGGACCGAAAAACCAGGAAACTAATGACAATGCACTACAGTTTACATCCATGTGGTGATACTGATAGATTATACCTGCCCCGGAAATCAGGTGGCAGAGGATTATTACAAGTGAAGCAAACAGTTGAAGAAGAAAAACATGCACTGGCTGATTATTTAAAAGAAAGTCAAGAACATCTATTAATCAAAGTAAAGAACAAAAATCTACTGAAGGCCCAACAGACGAAACAAGAATACAGAAAAGATGTGATAAAATCAAGAATGGAGAGTTGGCAGAACAAAGCACTGCATGGCCAATTTCTGGAAAAAATAAAAGATAAAGTGGACAGTGAACAAACTTGGTTATGGTTAACAGGTACATTAAAGAAAGAAACAGAGTCACTAATCCTGGCTGCGCAAGAACAAGCTATCTGCACAAATGCCATTAAGGCCAAAATCGAAAAATCCTCTGATGATGCCAAATGCAGACTTTGCAAAGAAGCTGATGAAACTGTTGATCACATACTCAGCTGCTGTAAGAAAATTGGGCAGACTGATTATAAATTGCGGCACAATTCAGTAGCACAAATGATCCATTGGAACTTGTGCAAAAATTATAATATTGAAACAGCAACAAACTGGTGGGAACATCAGCCTGAAAAAGTCACCGAAAATCAGATGGTCAAGATCTTCTGGGATTTTCGCATACAAACAGACAAAATACTGTCGCATAATACACCAGACAACACACTGGTTGAGAAAAATAAGGTTATAATCATAGACATCGCAATACCAGGTGATAGCAGGGCCGCCGAGAAGGAACATGAAAAAATCGCAAGATACCAGGACTTAAAAATCGAAATTCAACGACCATTGCACAAACCAGCAGTGATAATTCCAGTGGTAATTGGCACACTGGGTGCTATACCAAAAGCACTGGGATTACATTTAAAACAGTTAAAAATTGACAAAATCACCATCAGTCAAATGCAAAAAGCCGCACTGCTTGGATCTGCACGCATATTACGAAAATACGTTACGACGTCCTAGGCCCCTGGGTGGGGCCCGACTAGTAACCAATGCCAAATCCGGCGAAACAACAGGCCGCTGTGATACAATTGTATAATAATAATAATAATAATAATAATAATAATAATAATAATAATAATAATAATGATGATGATAATTGGATCATAAAATGCTTAGAAACAACTGGCATTAGCAAAAATATTACATCCTTTACTGAAAAGGCGATGAAACAATGGAGAACTGAGTTGGCAGTAGGGAATGTGATCTACGGAATGGTTAATATCAAGCGAGGAATTTTCCAGGGTGATTCACTTTCACCTCTTCTCTTCATCATCGCAATGATCCCACTATCAGTAATCTTAAAAAAAAATGAAATTAGGCTACCAAACAGCCAAAGAAGTTGAAAAAATTTCGCATTTACTATATATGGATGATTTGAAACTCTATGGAAAGTCAGAAATAGAAATCCAATCATTGACAAACACAGTCCGAGTATTCAGCACCGATATTTCAATGCAGTTTGGCATGGAAAAATGCGCCACTGTATCCATAAAAAGGGGCAAAATCACTGCATGTGAGGGAATTGAAATGCCCAATGGCCAACTAATTAAATGCAACGAAAATGAAGCCTACAAATACTTAGGCATTCTGCATGGAAAAGTAAAAACTATTGTCAGGGGAGAATATACCAACAGAGTTAGGAAAATTTTGAAATCTAAATTGAATGGTGGAAATACAATCAAGGCCATAAATACCTGGGCAATACCAGTTATAAGATACACAGCTGGAATAGTTAACTGGACACAAGCTGATTTGGACATTTTGGACCGAAAAACCAGGAAACTAATGACAATGCACTACAGTTTACAACCATGTGGTGATACTGATAGATTATACCTGCCCCGGAAATCAGGTGGCAGAGGATTATTACAAGTGAAGCAAACAGTTGAAGAAGAAAAACATGCACTGGCTGATTATTTAAAAGAAAGTCAAGAACATCTATTAATCAAAGTAAAGAACAAAAATCTACTGAAGGCCCAACAGACGAAACAAGAATACAGAAAAGATGTGATAAAATCAAGAATGGAGAGTTGGCAGAACAAAGCACTGCATGGCCAATTTCTGGAAAAAATAAAAGATAAAGTGGACAGTGAACAAACTTGGTTACGGTTAACAGCAGGTACATTAAAGAAAGAAACAGAGTCACTAATCCTGGCTGCGCAAGAACAAGCTATCTGCACAAATGCCATTAAGGCCAAAATCGAAAAATCCTCTGATGATGCCAAATGCAGACTTTGCAAAGAAGCTGATGAAACTGTTGATCACATACTCAGCTGCTGTAAAAAAATTGGGCAGACTGATTATAAATTGCGGCACAATTCAGTAGCACAAATGATCCATTGGAACTTGTGCAAAAATTATAATATTGAAACAGCAACAAACTGGTGGGAACATCAGCCTGAAAAAGTCACCGAAAATCAGATGGTCAAGATCTTGTGGGATTTCCGTATACAAACCGACAAAATAGTGGCGCATAATACACCAGACATCACACTGGTTGAGAAAAATAAGGTCACAATCATAGACATCGCAATACCAGGTGATAGCAGGGGCGCCGAGAAGGAACATGAAAAAATCGCAAAATACCGGGACTTGAAAATCGAAGTTCAACTATTATGGCACAAACCAGCAGTGGTAATTCCAGTGGTAATTGGCACACTGGGTGCTATTCCAAAAGCACTGGAATTACATTTAAAACAGTTAAAAATTGACAAAATCACCATCAGTCAAATGCAAAAAGCCGCACTGCTTGGATCTGCATGCATATTACGAAAATACGTTATGACGTCCTAGGCCCCTGGGTGGGGTTCGACTAGTAATCAATGCCAAATCCAGCGAAACAACTGGCCGCTGTGATACAATTCTGTTGTTGCGAATAATAATAATAGTAGATTAATTTTGTCACTTTGAAGGTAATCGGCATTCATTAAAATGAAATTTTGTTGCATACAGCTCTCAAAGGGTTACCACCTCCAATATACACTACATAAACATGATAAAATAATTAAATATTAAATTATGCGTATACCCGCATATATTATGATATAGAGAAACAACAGTCTACTCCGGATGAGAAATAGTACATTAAATAATTATATTAATAATACCATAGAAATAATACATTCTTCTATATGTGTCTATAATAGAAGAACAAGAAGTACAGGTAGTCCTTACAATAGTTCATTTAGTGACCAAAGTTACAATGGCACTGGAAAAAATGACTTATTTTTCACACTTACGACCATTGCAGCCGCCTCATGCTTATGTGATCAAAATTCAGATGCTTGACAAGTGGTTCATATTTATGACGATCACAGTGTTCCGGGGTCATGTGATCACCTTTTGTGACCTTCTGACAAACAAAGTCAAGGGAGAAGCCAGACTCACTTAACAACCGTTTTACTAACTTAACACCTGCAGTGATCCACTTAACAACCGTGGCAAGAAAAGTTGTAAAATGGGGCAAAGCTCACTTAACCAATGACTTACTTAGCAACAGAAATTTAGGCTCCACTGTGGTCATAAGCCGAGGACTACCTGTATAGTAAAATCTAAGAATAAGAACAAAGATACTAAAATAAATCCAGATAAAATACTATTAGAACAAAATTCCAAACTAATAATGGCAAATTGAGAGAAGTTGTGCAGTTATTTATTTTTGAGTCCTTGCCAAAAGAAGTAACATCATATAGAAATTAGCTTTTTTTTCTCATGTTTTCCCAGGCTAAGCTTCTGCTTTATTAAGTTGCCACACACGTCTCAAAAGTCACCTCTGTGCCTTTCTACAGTTTGTGATTGTACCCTTTTTTGTGGTAGATGGGCTAATTGTAAAATATAAGAACAGCTAAGGGAAAGGAAAAAGGAATTCCTAGAATGTGACTGGGATTGGAGATAAAGCTAGGGGAAGCAGCTTTGGCACATTTTTTCCCCTTTCATAGTATGACATTTTCAGAGTAGCGGAAACTTCTATCCCAGCCCTGGTATATGAAAGTGATAAAGAGATCCCTTCACTTGCAGCTCAGTGGTCCTGCTTTACAAAGAGGGGCCATTGCAGTGGTGGGTTTCAAAAATTGTTCGAACCTACTCTGTGGGTGTGGCCTCCTTTGTGGGAGTGGCTTGCCGCCCATGTGACCGGATGGGAGTGGCTTGCCACCCATGTGACCGGATATGAAGATGCCGACAACACTTGTCAGAACCACCTTAAATTCCTCACACACAGCATTGGCATGCATAAGAATATGATGTAAACTTATTCTTTAAAAGGCATCTTTGGTTTGCGTTAAAACAACTTCAACACACGCAATGTTCTGATTGCACCACAAACGCAGCAGTCATCCTTACCTTTCACAGAGGCCCTGAGTTTTATAAATATGAGCATGATAGTGTAGAATAATCATATCCAAGGACCAGTGGTGGGTTTCAAAAAATTTTGGAACCTCTTCTGTAAGTGTGGCCTGCTTTCCGGGTCCCCTGGTGGAACCTCTTCTAACCAGTTCGGTAGATTTGACGAACCGGTTCTACCGAATAGGTGCGAACTGGTAGGAACCCACCTCTGGGCCATTGTAAAGATGAGATGTACCATTTTGACTTATGAAGTCCATGTCTCTCTGGCAGGAAGTGAAGGACACAGTAGATGGGCAACGGATCCTGGAGAAGAAAGGAAGTGCAGCAGTAAGTTGGAGAGATTCTTTATGGAAATTGGGAGGGGGTATAGGAATGTGGACATCATACTTGGTCTTGCTGGTTGAGCTATTGTGACACTCAGCTTGCTGTCCTTTGTCTCTTTCTAATTAACCGTTGAGATTATTTTATCAGGACAGGACATTTTTGTTCCATCCTCTTTGTGACATCTGAAGAATAGCAATAGCAGTTAGACTTATATACCGCTTCATAGGGCTTTCAGCCCTCTCTAAGCGGTTTACAGAGTCAGCATATCGCCCCCAACAATCTGGGTCCTCATTTTACCCACCTCGGAAGGATGGAAGGCTGAGTCAACCTTGAGCCGCTGAGATTTGAACAGCCGAACTGCTGAACTGCAGTCAGCTGAAGTAGCCTGCAGTGCTGCATTTAACCACTGCGCCACCTCGGCTCTTTTAGAAAGAAAATGTGAGGTTGAGAATTGCTGGCAGAGTTTAAGACAAGCCTGCTAAATTCCAGTCTACCACCACAGTTAAAAGAGAAGGTTGGAAACATCAGGCCCTCTGAACCTGGCAAACAGGAACTATTTGGTTTTCTGGAAATATTTTTATTGTTACTAGGGTAATAAAACAAACTGATGAAACCCCTTGTTCTGACCCCCCCCCCTTCTCCGTCCAGGAACGAACGCCGAAACCAACTTAAATGAGAATGTTGTTTAATCAGTCCAGACTCTCGTTGGCTGCAAGGCACATAAACAAAGAGATAAGCGCTCTGGTAGCAAGTCCTACAAACTTTGGCAGCAATGCAAACAAACTCTGGCAGCAATCCAGCCTGCCAAGTTTGTTTCCTGTTAATCCTTAACGTTGACTTCTGCAGAAGGGCGTGGCACAAGCAGTCTCTTTTATAATCAGGAGAGGATCTTAATGAGCATCAGCTGAGCGTAATCACCTCTGATGATTATGCAGTTGTTCTTAACGCCGAGTAGCCCTTCGACGGCATGCATCCCGGAACAACTCACAGGTGGTTTCTATATCATTCTCTCGTCTCCTCCCCACTGATCCAAGGCTCAGGCATCACCTGGTGACCAACTAGTTTCTCTGCGCTGTGCTTGGATTCGGAACCCTGTCCAGGGTCCTCCGCATCCTCCAGGGCTGACTCATAAGACCCCTCACTGTCGGAGTTTGGTGGCAGCTCCAACGGCTCCTGCCGAGCCACAACACCCTTTCCCCTTAAGCACAATAAATTGCAATGGAGTCATCCCCACTTCTCTTACGCCCTGCTGGTCTGGCTTCTTCTCACTGTGGCTGGTTTAAGTAACCAGAAAGAATAATATGAGTTGCCTGAATAAAGATTATTCCAGAAGCTGGAGATGGTTCCCCTGATGGATGATATCCTCATGGTCCTGACACTACTGGAAAACTCTTCCTTCCATCCAGTACAGGCCACCAATTGCAGATTGCTAAATCATGCAGATGTCTAGCCAATGCCTAATTCCAAACTCTTCAAAACTGCCTTTGTTGTATTTTCTGACCTTAATTGCAGTGTTGCGATTCCAAGATTTCCTCATGTCCGCCAATATGAATGTAGTACCTACAGAAATGTCAAATGACACCTTCACAAGCCTTATAGTTAAGAGCCGAGGTGGCGCAGTGGTTAAATGCAGCACTGCAGGCCACTTCAGCTGACTGCAGTTCGGCTGTTCAAATCTCACCGGCTCAGGGTTGACTCAGCCTTCCATCCTTCCGAGGTGGGTAAAATGAGGACCCGGATTGTTGTTGGGGGCAATATGCTGACTCTGTAAACCGCTTAGAGAGGGCTGAAAGTATTATGAAGCAGTATATAAGTCTAACTGCTATTGCTATTGCTATTATCTTTTTGTGTAGAACAGGTGATTGTAGTCCAACACTAATGAAAGAGAAGTACAGGTAAAACTTAATGGCCACTCATTCAGTGATCATTCAGAGTTACAGTTGCACTGAATAAGGGGTCTTATAGCTGTTTCCCAAAGTTCTTGTAGTGCCTCCACAATCATGGGCATGTGGCAGTACACTTGGCAATTGATGCACAGTTATGACAGTTGTGGTGTCTTGCAGTCACATGATTGCTATTTGTGATCTTCACTGCTGGCTTCCAACAAAGTTCAGTGGGGAAGCCAGCAGCAAGTCACAAGTCAGTCATGTGATATTGCGCTTAATGACCGTACATAATTCACTTAATAATTGCAACTGGCACGGCCAGAACTACTATTGTAAGTTGGCATGGCCACATGATTTTATGCTTTATGACCGTGTCGGTTAGCGAATGAGTTCCTGGCCCCAATTACGTTAGCTAACTGAGGACTTCCTATATTATGCGTGTGCTGGATAGCAGGCTTCTTTGCTTAGCTTGTGCAAAGAGGGCTAAATTGGGGATGGGTCAGCCAGTGGTGGGACTAAGCATCAGTGAATCCAACCTTGATATCCTCCACATCTCTCTCTTCCCCTGAACAGTTGAAGGACCTCAAAAGACAGCTTCATCTAGAAAGGAAGCGAGCAGATAAACTTCAGGAGCGCCTGCAGGAAATCTTGACCAACAGCAAGAGTAGGACAGGTAAGAGGGGACCATCATGCCTGCAGAGGGGAGAGGGGACAATGGCTTTGTGTATATAGGAGTTTGGGTTTTTTTCCCCCATCTCCACTATATTCAGTGTTGTAATTCAGCCAGTAGTCCAGAAAGCCATTGGGGCAATTAACTCTCAAAGGCAAAGCTGTCTTCTTATTCTGAATTTTGGTATCGGAAAGCATGTTTTTGTTTTAGTAGCTTCAACCCCTTGCCTAGAATCCCTTTAGTACTGAATAGTTTTAGTGGGTTTTACAATTTGCTCATTTCAGAAATATTCCTACTTTTAAGTCATTTTGCCTTCAAAGCAAAACTCAACGGCCTTGAAAGCATTCCTTTTGTTTCAACAGGATGACTAATTCAGGTGTTTTTTTTTCCAAATGTATTTTGGGAACTTGTAGAAATTCGCTTTGAAAGACACATTTACACGTAAAGCCCAGGCTTTTGTGGTAAAGGCGGCCAAATGCCAGCTTTTCTCTACCTTTGCTCCCTGTGGAGAAAGAGCAGGCACAACGATCCATTTGCAGCTGTTATGAGTTACTTTTGCAATGGTTTGCCAATAAAAATTGCTCATATATGCAAAAATCTGAGCTCTCTGTGGGCAGAATAGGAGAGGTTGATTGGATAATATTCTGTATTGCTATCTGGGATTCATTTCTCAACTACAAGGGATGGATATAGGATGTGCTGAGGCATGAGATCCACGGTTCCACCACAAAACCGCGGACGACAAAATCGCGGACGACGAAAGCGCGTATGTGACGTCATCACAGCGCGACAAAAAAGATCGAAAATTGTAAAAATAAAGCGAAAACCTTACCCTAACCCCCCCAAACCTAACCCTAAACGTAACCCTAAACCTAACCCTTAACCTAACCCTAAACCTAACCCTAAACCTAACCTTTAACCTAACAAAAAACCTAACGCTAACCCTTAACCTAATGCCAAACATAACCCTAACGCTCTAAACCTAACCCTAACCCTTAACCTAACCCTAACCCTAACCCTTAACCTAACCCTTACCTTTATGTGAATCGGCTTGCTGTAATTTAATTTTTATTTCAATTTTTCGATCTTTTTCGTCGCGTTGTGATGATGTCACATACGCGATTTCGTCGACCGCGCTTTTGTGGAACGCGGTTTTGACGGGTCACGGAGATCCACCACTTGTGGGGCAAACTACTAGTTGAGTTCACGAGATGATCAGCACTAGGAGAAGAGGTTGTACCAGTTGCCATAGAGCTGCAGCGTATTCCTTGTTAAAGAAGCCTTTCTTGGATCCAAGCATTGGAAAACCTCCACTGCATCTCCAACCTTCCTTTTTGTAGGGAGGAGGTAGAGGAGGCATCAGCTGCAGACTTTAAGAGAAGTAGATTATCTCGACATATTTTTTTTTAGTCTGGATTCAGGCCTGGAAACAGAATGGAAAAATGTAACCGGTAACTCTGATGAATGACTTTTGTTGGCTTTGTTAGGTAAGAAGAGTGCGTCCTTCTTGGTTCCTTTAGCATGTAGTACCAATGACCATGATATACTTCTGAAATATCTGCAAGGACTGGAGGAGGGAGGCACTGTATGGTGTTTCTGCTCTTTCCTGGGTGGGTGTTTCCAATCAGTAGAGAAAGAGAGGCTGGCCAGCTGGTTGCTTTCTTGTTGGGCGCTGCAACATTTCCTCTTCTTTCTCCTAATTTTGAAAATCTAACTGTTTCGTGTATTTTTTAAAAAGCAGATGAGAGGGGGTTATCTTATTAATTTGGGGTGATGCATTAATATGCTGCTGATGCCTCAGTTATATACATATATATCCGTCTCAGACCAAGCAAGAAATATGATGGAGTTCTTGATCCTGGTGCAGATCTGAATGGAGTGAAACCAACAGAATTCTGGCACAACAGAAGGCTATTTATTTATTTTTTAAAAATCTGACTCTTATTTAGCTCCTATTATTATCCTGGGTTGTACTCACTTCGAAGAAGCAGGTCCATGGCTTGTGGGTTTCCCTGGATTCTTAGCTGCTGTTAGACTAGACCTGCAGTTAGAAGCTACGATCAAAGGAACCTTTGCCCAGTTTCAGCTGGTGTGCAGGCTGTGGCCCTAATTGGAGAGGGAGAGCTTGGTGAAGAATAGAATAGAATAAAATTTTATTATTTGTATGCCGCCCTTCTCCGGGAGGACTCAGGGCGGCGAACAATTCAAGGGGGAAAAAGGGGAACATAAAAAACGAAATACAATAATAAAAGTAAGCAACAGTCGCACAACCATACATATCGAGAGGGGAGGGAACTCATCACCCCCAGGCCTGCCGGCAAAGCCAGGTTTTGACGGCTTTTCGGAAGGCCTGGAGAGAGGTGAGGGTCCGAATCCCTGCGGGGAGTTCATTCCAGAGGGCCGGAGCTGCCACAGAGAAGGCCCTCCCCCGGGTAATAGCCAGGTGGCATTGGCTGGTAGATGGCACCCGGAGGAGGCCAACCCTGTGAGATCTAATGGGTCTGTGGGAGGTAATTGGCAGCAGGCGGTCTCTCAAGTACTCAGATCCAATACCATGAAGGGCTTTATAAGTTACGACTAGCACCTTGAAGCGTATCCGGAGACCGATCGGTAACCAGTGCAGCTCGCGGAGGATAGGTGTAACGTGGGTGTACCGGGGTGCACCCACAATCGCTCGCGCGGCAACTCACACCCTCATCAACTAGAAATTAGACTACTGCAATGGTTTTTACCTTGGGCCACCTGTGAAGACTATCTGGGAAATGAAATTGGTGCAAAATGCAGCTGGCTGTTTATTAGTATGTGTAAGCCATCATATCCGTGTTGAGGGTCTTCTTGCTGGTCCTGCATTGGCTTCTGATACGTTTTTGGGTGTAATTCAAAAGGGCTAATTGTAAGCTGTAAAGCCCTATGTGGCTTGGCTACCTGGTATCTCTAGGACTGCCTCGTATTTTCATTCTAAGAAAGGAGGGTCTGTTTCCCCCCTCCTCCTCTCCCCCCCACCTCCTGCCTGAGGTTGGTGAGCTAGGGATCCAGAAGCAGAGTTCCTCTATGATAGCACTTTCACTGTGCAGTAGCCGTTGCCTAGAGATGTATTTGGTGCCTACCATGAAGTCCTTTAGAAAGGCGGTAAAAACACTGTTGCTTCATACAGGGTTTTTTTTTAGCAGTAGACTTATATACCGCTTCATAGGCCTTTCAGGCCTCTCTAAGCGGTTTACAGAGAGTCAGCATATTGCCCCCAACAATCTGGGTCCTCATTTTACCCACCTCGGAAGGATGGAAGGCTGGGTTCGGGGTCAGTTTGCAATTGCTGTTGGAAGGCTAGTCACATCGTTGAGTAGTATTATCTGATCTGGTGTATTTTTTTTAATTCAGTATTGATTCTGTTTTGACTGTTCTGATTGCTCTTATGTCAGCCACCAGGAATTGTGTTGGGTTGTGGCAGTACAGAAACATCGCAAAAAACCAACAACAAATAAGTACACAAACACGTGGCCTGACCTTCTCCGGGAGAAGAATGCTGTGCTTCATATCATATTGTAAACTTTTTTCGCCCTGGGTTACTGGAGAAGCATAGTGTGTACATATAACCATGACCATGTAATGTGGAGATTAGGTACCTGTTCTGACCCCCCTCCTCCGTCCAGTAACGAATGCCGAGACAAGCTTAACTGGAATGTATTTTAATAGCAAGACACCAAAACCTCGGTGGTTGAAAGCCAAGCAGAACAGATAAGGACCTTGGCAGCAACTCAGACAAACTCAGGCAGCAATAAACAGAGATAAGGTTTGGCAGCAATCCAGCCTGCCAAGCTCCCAGTACTGCCCTCTGACATTCAATCCTGTGTTGACTTCTGCAAAGAGGGCCGTGTGCACAAGTAGCTTTTTATAGTCTGGAGAGGAGCCTAATGACCACCAGCTGAGTACAATCACCTCCTGTAATTGCGTAATTGTTCCTGACACCTAGTAGCTCTTCGATGGCGTGCATCCAGGAACAACTCATTACTGGCCTCCGTCTCACTCTCCCTTGTCTCCTTCCCACTGGTCCAAGGCTCAGGTGCCTCCTGGTGGCCAACCAGCCTCTCTGCACCCTGCTCGGAGTCGGAACCCTGTCCAGGGTCCTCCACCTCCTCCAGAGCCGACTCATAGGGCCCCTCGCTGTCGGAGTCTGGTGGCAGCTCCAACGGCACCTGCTGGGCCACAACAGGTACCTTTCTTTTTGAATCTCATGAGCACTTTCAAAGTGTGCCATAGGTACAGGAACCAAGAATAGGAGGTAAGATTTTTGCAAGCTAATGTAAATGAAAAACTAGTTCGTGTTGGTATTAAATTAACCATTACATTTCAACAGGTAAAACATGTAGCTTATTCCACCTTGGTTTTTAGAGGACTTCCTTGACTTAAGTCTAGAAGTTGATCCAAACTGGGGTAAGATGGGGTAGAAAAGGAGCAAGCAGATCGCAGGGTCACTGGGTCAAATTTCTCTTTCTCTTAGAACCCTGAGATTCATAGATCAAAGGCTGTCTATAAAATAATCTCATGGATACATCCTTACAGGTTGATTTTTAAAAAAATCAGCCCAGGAATATGTGATCCGTATCAGGAATCGGATTCATGAGTCTTTTCATGCAAAAATCCTCTTCTGGTTTTTCCACAAGTGTTTTTTTCCAACAACCTTTAGAGAAGACAATTGTTTTGTCTGTCAGGGAAAAATCCTGACCGACCTCCTCAAAGCATTTAAAAGTCTACCAGATATTCTGATTTGTCCTCTGATCACCTGTAGCTGTGAACCTCCCTGAAAGCGTGTCCAAGTTTGTAGATTTCTATCAGCATCTGTTATAACATCGCTTTTAAGACGTGAATTCAATCCTGGGGACAAATGAAATATTTGAAGCAAAATACACATCTATTTCCAGAACTTGCATCGGCAAGCAAGTTTTGAGAACTCCTAGATCAGCATCGTCATGAATATAAGCTGTACTCCAGGGGGGAGAAATGACGCTGTCTCCAATTGCCAGACACCACAGGAATAGGAAGCCAGCTGTCCGGCTTGTATAGCGGCCAGTCACACACCTGGCTGTCCCAGCTGTGCGTGGTCTGAAGGGACGGGAACCAGGCAAGTTGAAATTGCTCCCAGGGAAGTTAAGCATTAAAACATTAGATCAGCTCAGGGAGTCTTCTGGGAAGAGAGAGAATGCTGGAAAGGGCAATTATTGTATCTGTCCATGTTGCACTTTTTTGAATGGGGAAAGAGGATATAATGGATTTGGATTGGAGCAGAGCCGGGCTGCCTAGTCAGGATAATAGCTGAAGTAGAATGAACAAAGGTGGGGAAGAGACTATTTCCTTAGGGTAGCAGAGATGGTATTCAGCAGGTTCTCACCAGTTCTGGAGAACCAGTAGCGGAAATTTTGAGTAATTCGGAGAACCGGTAAATACTCACTGGCCCCACCCCTATCTATGCTCTGCCTCCCGAGTCCCAGCTGATCGGGAGGGAATGGGATTTTGCAGTCACCTTCCCCTGGAGTGGGTTGGGAATGGAGATTTTGCAGTATCCTTCCCCTGCCACGCCCACCAAGCCACACCCACAGAACTGGTAGTAAAAAAAATTGAATCTCACCACTGTAGGGCAGTCCTTTATTTGGGCATCTCTGCTCACTGGTAATAGATGAATGACATGGTTAGGTTTCAAAACTTGGAGAATCAACCTCAGTATTGAGAACTTTGGAGAGAGTTCCGTCCAGTGGTGGGTTTCAAAATTTTTTTGAACCTACTCTGTGGGTGTGGCCTCCTTTGTGGGAGTGGCTTGCTGGCCATGTGACCTGGTGGGAGTGGCTTGCCGGCCATGTGTTCTCTCTCTCTCTCTCTCTCCTTCCTTTTGTCTCTCTGTCCCTTTTTCCTTTTTTTCTTTCATCTCTCTCTCACTTTTTCTTTTTTTATTTCTTTCTTCCTTCCTTCCTTTCTCTTTCTCTCTCTGTGTGAGTTTGTGTGTGTGTGTGTGTGTGTGTGTGTGTGGTGGGTTTCAAAAATTTTTGGAACCTCTTCTGTAGGTGTGGCCTGCTTTCCGTGTCCACTGGTGGAACCTCTTCTAACCGGTTCGGTAGATTTGACGAACCGGTTCTACTGAACTGGTGCGAACTGGCAGGAACCCACCTCTGGTTCCGTCAGATATGGCCCAGACGCCATGTGTCTTGACTGCCTTTGCCAGTGGCAGAGGATTTTTAAAATCACAACCCAGAGAGTCAAGTCATTCCCAAGGGTTCCTCTTGCCCAAACCTGTGTCTCCTGTACTGCATTGTACATGGCCACATCCATGAAGTAAATCATTTATGTGTACCAGGGCCCTCTTGCTATCGCTGAACTACACGCCCTTCGATCTTTGTCTTTGCCATGCTTATTGGTCCTGCTTCTTATACTTACGAAACAGCTGGAGGAACATTGGTGTTAATCTTGTCATTGGGTCTTCTGGGAAAGGTGGTAAAACTGTTTTCAGGGCACATTGATCTTGGAACTGTGAAATATGATTTTTAAAGGCACAATCAATCCATTCTAAATGATTGGTGCAGTGGCCTTGAGGTGGAGCTCTCGCCTCACAAATCAGGAGGCTGTGCGTTCGATCCTAGGTAGTGGCAGCTTTTCTCTTTCTGGGCACAATGAGTAAAGATTAGCTGTAAACTCTGCATTGGTGACAGGAAGGGCATCCGGCCAGTAAACACTCAGCTCCATTCAGTTGACTCCACCCTTATGTAGGGGATTACGAGGGTCATTAAAAGACCAAAAAAAAAAAAAAATCAATCCATTCTAAATTGCTCTGCCCTCAGCTTTACAAAAGGGATTGCTAGTTGTATAAAACAGCCTGTATAATTCTCCCTCTTTAAAGTAAGGCTGAAGCAAACAGTTTTCCTGAACTCCAGGCAACTTACAAACTAAAGGTGTTTTTTTTTTTTTAACCTTGCTGTTTTTCCTCTAGGGCTCCTAGTTCAAGAAAGGTTTTCTTAATATTCTGAATTTCTTCTTTGTTGTTCTTGTGTGGTGTGCCTGCACAAAGCAGAAAATGTTTCCCATCCTCGGCAGGCCAGTTTTCCAGCATAAAATTGACTTTTTCTCTCTTTGGCAACGTAACAGTGACCTCCAGCTTAGCCTGTTGCTAAAAGAAAAGCTTAGGCTGTGGCGAAAGACAGGCCTTTGCAGCATCAGTAACCAAGAATGATACTTGAATGAACAAGTGGTTTAAAGCAGTGGTGGGTTCCGGCAGCCGATACTGCCAGTTCGCTCAAAGACACGCCCTGCATGTGCGCACTGCGCGTGCAGGCACAGTACAACAAAAATTGCTCTGTGCATGCGCAGAAGCCAAAAACAAGAAGAACCGGTTCGTGGCGTGGCAGGCCTGGGTCGCTGCCAGTTCCAGCGACCCAGGCCAACAAACTACTACCAGTTCAGCTGAACTGGTAGGAACCCACCACTGGTTTGAGGCCTGGGTCAGAGTTGGGAGATGCCTGTGGTTGCCTGCTTCAGGTTGCCAGCACCAAAGAGGTCTCTTATTTTTGTGACTGAATTAAAAAGGAACCATCCAGGCTAAGCAGCTGGATGTAGGATCCTTCACTTCCTACGCACCCAGCAACTCTTCTTTTAAGAAACTCTTGAAGTTGTGTTGGATGGTTGGAAAAACTGTTAAAAATCCCATTTCTGGCCATCAGAGGATGGTCCAGGAACACGAGGTGCAGAGAATTTCTGAAACATTGCAGTATCAACCTGGTTGGTGGTCCAGATGGGAAGTCACAGTGCCCTTCATTGTAATAGGATATCTGTCTCTACAGGCAGATGTAGATGCCAGTGTGGAAAAGAAGAAATAGTACCTTTTCCATCCTCGACCTTGCCTTTCTTATTAATTGAGCCATGGGGGAAGAAAATGGATCTCTGTTTGCTGAAATGCTATCAAATTTAGACTCTGCTGCCTGCTCTCTGCTTTCCTTTCCTTTCTTTTTCAATACTTATCAAAGTTTGGGAGAATTTATACAAAACATATCACAATGGAACATGACCCAAAAGCAGGGAGGAAGCTACAAAGATGGCCATAGGCTTCTGTTGATTGACTGGGAGGAGATATAAGGAGAGGGTGAGGTTTAGTCTGATGTTCTATCTTTAAATGGTTGTCATTCTTTTTTTATTTTTTTTAATATATTTTTTTAATTTTTAATTTAAAACAAATACAACATCCTTCTTTACATGCTATAGAAAGTGTATCAGTTGGTTACAAAAAGACTTTTGTGCATCTCTTCCACAGTCAACAAACATAATTCATATTAAGTCAAGTATTTTAACTCAAATATTTATACATGTCACCATTATCATATCTCCATTTTCATTTGACTATAATTGTTTAAGCATCCTTCATCATAAAATATACCAAAATTTAATACATAACCACATACTGGTCTGTCAATTACTATTTCTAAAATCCTCCACCAACACTAAATCCTTATGTCCTACTCTAGCTAAACATCCATAATATTTAATAACAAAGTTTTCTAATCCTCCTTTCCAAATCACTGTTTAAAGTTTACATCCAGTTTCCTTACGTTATACCCATATCTATATATACATTGTTATTCTTATCCCTCCTTTATTTGACTATATCCTGTATCATAACATTTTCCCCCTAATAATCAAAACTTTAATTGTATCTAACTTAGTTCTTTTTATTATTATTATTATTATTATCTCAACAACAGAATTGTATCACAGTAGCCAGTTGTTTCGCTGGATTTGGCATTGATTACTAGTCGGGCCCCACCCAGGGGCCTAGGACGTTGTAACGTATTTTCGTAATATGCATGCGGATCCAAGCAGCTTTTTGCATTTGACTGATGGTGATTTCGTCAATTTTTAACTGTTTTAAATGTAATTCCAGTGCTTTTGGAATAGCACCCAGTGTGCCGATTACCACTAGAATTACCACTGCTGGTTTATGCCATAATCGTTGAATTTCGATTTTTAAGTCCTGGTATTTCGTGATTTTTTTCATGTTCCTTCTCATCAACTCTGCTATCACCTAGTATTGCGATGTCTATGATTATAACCTTATTTTTCTCAACCAGTGTGATGTCTGGTGTATTATACGCCAGTATTTTGTCTGTTTGTATACGAAAATCCCATAAGATCTTGACCATCTGATTTTCGGTGACTTTTTCAGGCTTATGTTCCCACCAATTTTTTGTTCTTTTAATATTATAATTTTTGCACAAATTCCAGTGGATCATTTGTGCTACTGAATTGTGCCGCAATTTATAATCAGTCTGCATGATTTTTTTACAGCAGCTGAGTATGTGATCAACAGTTTCATCAACTTCTTTGCAAAGTCTGCATTTGGCATCATCAGAGGATTTTTCAATTTTGGCCTTAATGGCATTTGTGTGGATAGCTTGTTCTTGCGCAGCCAGGATGATGATTATGATTATGATTATTGTTATTATCATTATTATCATGATGTTTAGGAAAGAATAGAAAACATATAGCTTGGATTCATGGCTGGGATTAAATCACAAACCTGCCTTTGTTCTCCTTGAAGCTGTATGACCCAGCTTGCAGAGATGGTGTCCCTGTGGGAGCGTGTGTGGTGCTCCCACAAAGTGAGGCCTTTAAGAGAAGCCATTCCTCCTTAATACCGCAAAAGAAATCCAGCTTACCTAAAGCCACCTCAGAAAAGCCTGGTAAAAGGATAGAATGGGATCAGGGCCCTCATAACTCTCATTCTTTATCACTGAAAAGAGTCATCAGGATCTGCTGCTGAGTTCTGCTTCTGCTCTTGTCTTCCTGGTACTTTATGTGCTTATGTGCCTATATTTCTGCAAAGAGATCATGCTGGCTGGGGCTGATGGGAGCTGGCGGTCAAGACACTTAAAAAGCACTTCTTTGAAGAGTCTTAAGCAGTCTGAAACAGAATAGGTAGCAAAGGTTGAAGATTTTTCCCTTGCAGATCTCCTTAGTAGCCTGTTTTAACCTTGCTTATCGTGAGCCCCTTTTGGATGCTTCCTCCTTGTTTTCTGCTAATACCACCCCTTTCAAAAGCAAAAGAAAGCTCGCTCAGTTGTTTCAGTGGATTTGTGATGCACCAGATGGTCTGTATTGGAAGCCACATCCTGCAATCTGCTTTTTAAAAAGCGTCCTTTGCTTTTTCGGTGTATATATGTGTACAATTTTCTGAGGTAGATTCATGTTCTCATTTTTTTCCCCCCCTGATTTCAAACTGGCAGTAATTGTTCTCATTTTTATCCACGTAGCACTCTTGTATGATGGATAAGATGGGTTACACTATAACATAGCAGGTTGGTTTGCACAATACATTAACTGTACCATGTGCCAGTGTGCCACACATGCCATCTGCCTTCTCTGAAGAAGATTGGAGAAGGAAGTTTGCCATCTCCCTAACCACAGTAGGTTATGATTAAGCCTGACACCCAAATTCAGGATGCATGCTGGTTACAGTCACTGCACATCACACAGTCCACCCATGAATTGTGGTAATTTGGTTTATGGGTTTGAAGAATGATGGAGATTAGCTCTCCCCTGCAGTGGAATAACAGAGTTAGCTAGAGGCTGACTGCAATTCTGCAGTTCAGCTGTTCAAATCTCACCGGCTCAAGGTTGACTCAGCCTTCCATCCTTCCGAGGTGGGTAAAATGAGGACCCGGATTGTTGGGGGCGATATGCTGACTCTGCAACCCGCTTAGAGAGGGCTGAAAGCCCTATGAAGCGGTATATAAGTCTAACTGCTACTGCTACTACTGCTACTACATGGTGCCTTAAGGCTAGTAGGCTCACCCAAGTATTTTAACAGGTATCCTTACTTTTTAGGCAAAAGCCAAGTAACAGCCAAGTAGTATCGTCCCTGAAATAGTTTTACGTTTTGCCTCCTTCCAGAGCCCAAGAAATTCTTCCCTCGGTCCCTTTATCATCTCTTTTGCATTAGCAATGTGTGGGGAAAATGTATTTTTCCTGGAACTATAGGTTTTGCACGCACCTGTTAGGTGCTCAGCAACCAGGAAATACAAGCCCATGGGGGAAATCGTCAGAAATTGGGTTTTCAGACATATCTCTGGGCCCCACAGAGTTCCCGGATCCTTTTTATAGAAAACAAAAATAATATTGGCGGCTTGGTTCAGGAGAGTTAGACAACTTGGCCAGGCAAAGCTAAGCTGGGGGCTGTCAAGGCAAGAACAGAGAGCCCATGTGATACAATAGCAAAAAGGTTAAACTAGGAGTATGGAGTTCTATTTCACTCCCCAGCATGGATGATAACTGGGTGATTTTAGGCCACTCGTTCTCTCTTAGGCTAGTGAACCTCACAGATTGCTATTCTAGGGAAAAATAGGAAGAGGAACTGCTATTCAGGAGCTGTCTTGAGGCAAGATGCACATCTACTGTAGGGAACAAATAAGCATTGTGAGAGGAGAAAAGAAGTGATAAATCTCACTTGTTTGCTGCCCGATCAGTTGTGTCTTGTGGTGTGCTATGTACACTATGGCAGTCTCCTTGTGAATGCATAACCACCTCCCTCTCTTGGCAGTTGTTTTTATGAAAGAGCATGCAACATCTTTTCAGATTTCAAAGGTATCAGAAACTCCCAAGCTACGGCACTCGACAATGGATTGAAAATGGTAATAGGAGGAGCGTGAAGACACCAGACTGTTAGTAGCATGCTTGTTGCTTTGTTATTTTATGGTGAAGAGGTTGTGAATTGCTGTGTATCAGTGGTGGGTTTCAAATTTTTTTCGAACCTACTCTGTGGGTGTGGCCTCCTTTGTGGGAGTGGCTTGCCGGTCATGTGTTTTCTCTCTCTCTTTCTCTTTCCTTCCTTTTGTCTCTCTGTCCCTTTTTCCTTTTTTTCTTTCATCTCTCACTTTTTCTTTCTTTTTTTCTTTTCTTTCTTTCTTTCTTCCTCTTTCTCTCTCTGTGTGAGTCTGTCTGTCTGTCTGTCTGTCTGTGTGTGTGTGTGTGCGTGTGTGTGTGTGTGAGTTGTGGGTTTCAAAAAAGTTCGGAACCTCTTCTGTAGGTGTGGCCTGCTTTCCGGGTCCACTGGTGGAACCTCTTCAAACCGGTTCGGTAGATTTGACGAACCGGTTCTACCGAACTGGTGCGAACTGGTAGAAACCCACCTCTGCTGTGTATGGACCTCAGGATAAATTTAATATCCCATCCAGGTCCATTTACGCCACTCTGATTCTGTATTTTCCTGAACGATGAGCTACGCTTAACTTTGGTTTCTCAGCCAATGGATTGATTCTTCCTGTTTTCAGGCGAATCGTACGTAAGATTAATCACAAAGTGCCCATTTCAGGCAATGTGACAACCATAATTAGTCTAAAAGAAAAGTGGAAGCTATTGAATTTCTCCTCAGAACTTCCCCAGTTGAAGAGAGGAGAAGCACATAAATCTAATCAGGAGGGAGGCTCATTTCCCATCTAAGACATCCTCCTGATATCCTCTGAGTATGTTGGATTGTAATCTCCAGAATTATCAACTATGAGAATTCTGGGGTTTGTTTTCTTATACTGTACATCTGCAGGCTTTTGTTAGCGAGTTTATTGTGAAGCCTAGAGACAGGTAGCTCAAAATTATCCAAACTTAACTGAATGGAAATCTTAGGAGGAACAGTTGGATAGCAAAAACCTGCTCAGCTAACGGCTACTGGTCAATTTCTTTTCGATTCTAGTAATTTTCAAAAGAAGGTGGGATAAACTAGAAGTCAGCTTTAACTACCCTGTTTTCCCCAAAATAAGACAGGGTCTTATTTTCCTAGACCCCCGAAATAAGCGCTTGACCTTATTTTCCGGGAGGTCTTATCATTTTTGAGATGGTGGCAAGCGTGGTCACCTCATGGCTGCTGCCGTGTTGCAATATTTTCGGGGAGGGCTTATTTTTGGAAAAGGGCTTATTTTAGCCCATGCGCTCAGAAGCCTGATTGGGCGTATTATCAGGGGAGGTCTTATTTTCAGGGAAACGGGGTATATTTAGATCATGGTTGTACATTATAATACATTTAGTATGTTAAGGATTCCTCATTTAAAAATAGTCTCACTCACTTCCTTGTTACACTTCATCCCCGCATGATGGCACATCATATGATGGTACATGATCATCTGTCTTGAAACTATTTTTTTTCTGATCTGCTCATCTAGATGTACCAGAGTAACAATTTAAAAAAATATATATAAAGAGGGGAGATTCCAAATGAGACTGCCTGGTTTATTTTATTTTATTTTCTTTTTAATTGCTACTTTAATTTTTACTTTATTTTACGTTGCTTTCAAAAAAAAGAAGTGTACATTGAAAGCTTTAAAGTAGAACGTTCAACACATGCACAAACTGAGACTGGGAACAAAGAATTTGTTGTCTTCATACAAAAAGTAATTTGGGCCTTGCAGTTCAAAACTTCTGAAATCTTTATGGGAGGCGGGGAGGGCAGCAGAAAGGATTCAGGCTGAGTTACTTCTCATTGCCTCCATTCACAACTCTCTTTAGCAACCTTTGCATTAGATCAGTGTTTCTCAACTTTGGCAACTTGAAGATGTCCGGACTTCAACTCCCAGAATTCCCCAGCCAGCATTCGCTGGCTGGGGAATTCTGGGAGTTGAAGTCCAGACATCTTCAAGTTGCCAAGGTTGAGAAACACTGCATTAGATGCAAGCTATCTTAATGCTGGCCTTAAGTACAATTAATGCTAACCTGTGCCCACTAACTCCTACATGGCATATTTAAGAAGACAGCATCCTGGCTTGTATGAACTGGGATTTTAGACCAGTAGAGGGAGTTTGAAGACTTCTTGGGGGGTTGTGGAAGCATGAGGCCCAAAAGCTGTTGTTACCCTTTGCCTGTGTATGACTGGATTTAGAGCATCACCTCAATACCCCTGCAAAGTAATCCACCCAGGAAGCAGAGTCAGGAGTACTAGTTCTCCCTTTATTGTAAGCTTACATTAACAGAATCTTGCAAGACTGGAAGTGTTTCTCCCCTCCTTTCCTTCTGAAATTCTTCTCATGTCATCCTCCCCTTCTATAGGCAGAGACATTTTTTACGTGCCAGTTCTTCAAGTCTGTGGCTCTCCGTTCTGTCTCTCAAAGGGATTCCCACATACTATCACAACCCTCTAGTCAGCGTGACCTGTCAAAACCGCGGTCCACTAAAGCGCGCCCGATTAAAGCGCGTACCTGACGTCATCAGCAGCGCAACAAATAACATTAAAAATAAATTAAAATTAAATTAAAATAAAATTAAAGCAAGCCGATTCACATAAAGGTAAGGGTTAGGTTTAGGGTTAGGGTTAGGTTAAGGGTTAGGGTTAGGTTTAGGGTTACGTTAAGCGTTAGGGTTAGGGTTAGGTTAAGGGTTAGCGTTAGGTTAAGGGTTAAGTTTAGGGTTAGGTTTAGGGTTAGGTTAAGGGTTAGGCTTAGGGTTAGGTTTAGGGTTAGGTTTGAGGGGTTAGGGTAAGGTTTTCGCTTTAATTTTAAATTTACCGCTCACAGTGTGCTGTTTTCGTCACGCTGTGATGACGTCACGTACGCGCTTTCGTCGAGCGCGCTTTAGTCTACCGCGGTTTTGTGGTGGAACCCTAGTCAGAACTGTGCATATTCCTAGTAATTAGATCTAGAAGACTCTCATTGTTTCTAGGCCACATGTGATACCTGAAGCTGCGGAATGAGAATCTGCTAATCTCATTTCTTACATGTCCCCAAACTATTCTATCCAGCTAGTTCTGTTTCAAAACCTGGAAAAATGAAAAAGCCATAATGACAATTTAATCAGAGTTTATTTTATTTATTTATAGGGTTTGTATGCCGCCCACTGAGTCGAGAGACTCAGGGCGGCTTACAGATAAAAAAGGAAGGGGGAACATACAAAAAATTAAAAAACAACATTAAAATTCCACAACATTCATAGCTTAGGATGGGGGCTGGATAAATCAACAGCCCCAGGCCTGCCGGAACAGCCAGGTCTTGGTCGCTTTGCGGAAGGCCGGAAGGGTAGTAAGGGTCCGGATCTCCATGGGAAGATCGTTCTATAGGGCCAGAGCAGCTACAGAGAAGGCCCTCCCCCGGGGAGTCGCCAGCCGACATTGACCGGCAGATGGAATCCGGAGGAGGCCTAGTCTGTGCGATCTTATGATCGCATCTTAGAGTTGATGCTGGTTGACCTCTGGGGAAGCAATGGCCTATTGAAGATGGCTACATAAGACTACAAAACTGATAACCACCGCAGAACAAGGGCTTGGGAGAATCAATGCCTCAGAATACCTTTTTGGACAAAGGGAAGGACCTATAAGCATTTCACAAGGAGACCATAAAGCAATGGTCTCCAGTGGGTTTTAGAGCTCTGGGAGGCAAGGAAAAGTCAAATTTGCGGTACAGAGCCTTCAAACAAACGTTGGGTTTGCCCACTTCCGTTCTCAATCACTTCCTTTCTTAATCACTTCAGGAAATATATTTTTGGAAGTTAAGAACCTTCAGAATGGCAAGTTTCATCACCCCAAATGGTTTTTCTTTAATCCTCTTTGAAAGAGATTTCATGTAAATTTAAGATAGCAATAGCAATAGCAGTTAGACATATACCGCTTCATAGGGCTTTCAGCCCTCTCTAAGCGGTTTACAGAGTCAGCATATCGCCCCCAACAATCTGGGTCCTCATTTCACCCACCTCGGGAGGATGGAAGGCTGAGTCAACCTTGAGCCGGTGAGATTAGAACCGCTGAACTGCAGATAACAGTCAGCTGAAGTGGCCTGCAGTACTGCACCCTAACCACTGCGCCACCTCGGCTCGAGAAAAAAAATTATGTTCTGAAATAAAGGTTATTAGAATGTTGACTGTGGAAATTTATTAGCAGACTAAGAAGCCAGATGGGTTGGATGTTGAAATTAATTATATGAATCCTTTCTGCAGCTTATTTAAAATCCTATTTAAAACACACAAAGATTTTGAATCTAAGTGTAAGACATTTTCCCATGAGAAAAAGTTGTGGACTAGAAAAAAAAACATGGTAAGAGATTTTGAAGATCAGGCATTTGGGCCAACCAGAAAGAAGTTAAGATTATAATTAAAGGAGAAGAGATCCACTAATACAGAATGGAGGAAAGTATTTTGACTTTGGAAAAATTCATGGATATTTTGTAATGACAAGTTACAAAAACAATATGAAAAATGATGTTACTCAGAATCTAATGAAACTGGCTGATATCTTAATAACTAAAAGAGACACACAAATAACAAACCAGAAAGTATGACTTGAACAATTTTCTTACCTTGGACTTAGAAAAGAGATGTATTATAAAAGATGTTATAAGGAGAAAGGAGAAAATGAAAAGAAATCAGCTTTTGAGACACCTTTTAAGAGGAATTAACATCAAGATTTTTAAAAGCATAAATATAACATGGCTTATCTGATATATATATGTTATATTTGTGCTGATAAATAAATAAAGGGAGACTAGTATAGATCTATTTCAAGCTATTTAGCTCTCATCAGCTAGCCATACCCATGTTTGGGAATCGAACCTGTGCTGTATTGCCTCTTAGGCAGATGTGTTAACCACTGAGCTACAGGGCTCAACTCCTTATCAGCCAAGCCAGGGTGAAAGGTATATATTTAAAGTCACAACTCCTGGTATGCCCAAATATGGGAGGAAGATCACTACTTCCATTCTCTGTTCTTCGGCTCGTCACAAGAGACCATCCAGACAGAAACCCAATTTTTTTTTTTTTACTGTTGCCTTTTTGTTACATTTGTATATTTGTGCTGATAAATAAATAAAGGGAGACTAGTATAGATCTATTTCAAGCTATTTAGCTCTCATCAGCTAGCCATACCCTTGCTGGGAATCGAACCTGTGCTGTATTGCCTCTTAGGCAGATGTGTTAACCACTGAGCTGGACCACTATATATATAGTTTTTTCTAGTAATTTTTAATGAGTTTTTCTAAACCAACACTGATGAGGCTTTAAACATATTCCCACATATAAAGATATGGGAAGAAGATATTTTTATTGTATTAGTATAAAAAAGATAAGCTATGGTGTTAAAATAATGGGTTACAAAGTTGGTTTATTTGATTAAAATGTAGATATTATTTCTAGTCCATGCTGAATTTGTGAAGGACTTTCTGAGAGGAGAAATAGAGAAAATGATAAATAAACTTGCAGCACACTATTTGAAGAAATTAAAGATTAAGATTTTAATATATTGTTTCTGTTGTTTCTTAATAGATTTTTATACTAGGTCTGAATGATTGTTGATAGATAAGAGATGTGGGAAGAAGTTTTTTTACTGCATTTTTATAAACAATATGATGTTAAAAGGAAAGGAAATATGAGTGATTTGTTTGATTAAGGTTAAAACATATGTTGTTATTTCTAGTAATTCTGAATGGACTTTTGCTGATTAGGACTGAATGACAAGACTTTATAATTTGTCTATAGATAAAATATAAGATATGGAAGGAGAGATCTTTTGTTGAAATGTTAGAGAAAGTCCTGAAATTGTTTTTACTTGTCTTATGAAGGGAAAATCATTTCTTTATATTTTTTTAATGTTTTCTTTTTCTTATATTTTCTTAACATTTTCATTTCTTTCCTTTTTATATATTTTAATTGTATTAGTTACATTTGCATTTTTAAACTTTAATAAAAATTATTCTTAAAAAAGAGTCAAAGCTGGTTGATGCCTTTTTGAAAAGCGAAACTACGTTCTGCCATAGAATATCCAGAATGGAGTTAATTTTCTTGAAGATGCTATTATCTAGATATGTTTTCTCTCCTGGTCAAATGGTCCAATTGCAGGCATGGGCAGCTTGGACTCTAGAAAGATCTCCCTTCATGGCATCCTCTTTGCCTTCCAGGGATCGAGGATCTTGTCCTGGCAGACATCAGTTCCCCCAGCCGGACTCAGACGGGAGACAGTAGCAGCATCTCATCCTTCAGCTACCGTGAAATCATGAAGGAAGGATCCGTGGCTGGCAGTAACAAGGTGAGAGGTCCAGAAGCCCAGCTTTCTAAGCCACAGAAAGCAGAGTTTTTGAATGGTGTAGCCTTGTTTCATCTGGGATGAGTCTCATTCCCATAAATAAGGAGAAATTTCTCTTTCCCAACAGAAAATAACAACGTTTCCCGAAATGGTCCTTTCTGTCTAGTTCTTTCCTTTTCTCCATGAAGGGCAAGTGGTTTTTTTTTCCCCCGTCACTCCTGCGCCGCATCGTTTCTTGCATCGGTGAAGCGTGAGGTTGTAATTTACCCAAGCAAGTTTCATTTGACGCTGCAGTACCAGGGTTGCAGTCTCCAAGCTTTTAGGGATTTTTCTTTCTTTCTTTTTTCTTTTCTTTTTTCTAGGACCCAAGGTCAGCCAGCTGAAGCCAGATGCGAAATACTGGCACGAGTGGACAAAAACTCAGCCTAAATATTTAAGAAATAGGATGGTTTTGGGTATATGCTTGCTTCAGGAGTCTGTGCTCCCTATCGGAATAACACACCTGTTTTCAAATCTGTTCTTGTGTAATCTAAATTTAATGCTTTCACAGATGTTTAGAGCAATTCACACATGTTGCTTAATTACCGATATTCATAATTTGTATTGTCTGCAAAAACCTGGTACCAAAAATCACTAATAGTAAATCAAAGCAAAACTTTACTGAAACATTATGTCAGTGCAAATAAGTTAATGAAGCCTGAATAAAAAAGCAGGATGGAGGCTGATTGAAGGATTCCTAGTTCCCATCCCATGCGTGACTCATTTTGTTAAACTGCCTTTAACGTGAATCAGGGCCTAAACGTGTATAGCAAATACACGGAATTAATCATTTTTAAACATAGCAGAGAAACACTAAGATTGCAAATAGATTTGGAAACTGGGAAATGTTGGCACTTTATAATTAAAGTTATATTAACAGTTAAGAGCAATAGGCTAAGTAATAATAGCATATATTTAAACATTTTATAAAACCCATGACATTTAAAAGTGAAATCAACAAAAGAATAATTAAAACAATAACAGGAAATAAAATCTGTGAAAACATTAAAAGCTTCAACGGGAATTACACACTATTAAATGGCTTGGGAGCATAAAAATATTTTTGTATGGCAGTGCAAATAAGATTATGAAAAATGGCCCCACTCACGGCCTCACCCATACCTAGCTGGGGAGGGAAATCCATAACTGCGAATGGTAATAGGACTAAGAAGGTTTTGTTATTGGAGAGACATAGGCTGATAGATGGAAGAATACAATTTAAAATTAGCTAAATCTAATTACTCTTATTTGTAATAGACATAGCTGAATATTGATAGTAATGTATATAATGTGGAGTTGATATGATAAATAATAATTGGATATGAGAAGGGAAGGTTGGAAATTTTTTTGGACCATATACAAAGGTTATTAATCACAATAATTATCACTATTAAAAATAGAATAAAATATATACAGTTAAATGTTAACTAATATGGGGAAAATGTTACGATATACAATATAATTACATAAAGAAGGGAGAATGATAATAAACTATACTGCATGGAAGATGGAATTTTTGGTATTAAATATTATGGATGTTCAGCTAAAACAGGATGTGAGGATTTGATGTTAATAGAGGATTTTACAAACAAGTAAATGAAATGTCAGCATGTGGTTATGGATTAAATCTTTGGCATATTTAAGGACCTAGCTGGGGAGGGAATTCCATAACTGAGGAGCTACCACTGAAAAGGCTAGTAAGCCTTTATTGCACCATAGGGTAGAAGAGCAGCCAGAACCGCCTTGCCAAGAAAGAATGTTAGGATACAAATAAAAATAGGGGGATGAAGGGTTCCTTCAGATCCTGAAGATCTAAGGGTGAAGCCCTTTATAGATTAAGCAGCACCCTGACCTGGGAGCAGAAACTAATTGGAAGCCACTCCATAAAGTACAGGCATGGTATGTTCATATTGCCCAGTTTCACTCGGTAATCTTCTAACCAGCATTTTCTTCTAATTGAAATGTCTCAAATGTCCTTAAGGGCAACCCAATGTATAATGCATTGCACTAATTAAATGAGAAGTTACCAGGGCATGGATTACTGTGATGAGAGTGTCTTTATCAGATTGAACCATAGCAAGAGAAAGATGTTTCAGTCCAGAAGAGTTCGAAAGCTACAACCCTGAAACTTTAAGAAGAGGGCAACTCCCTTCAGAATATGTAGAACTTTATTCACCAGACAGACAAAGCATCTCTGTGTTTCTGGTGAATTTTGGATTATTGGTAATGACCCAGTCCATTACGACAACATGGGCATCGGTTCAGCAGTTCCACTACCTCACCTACATCCAATTTATTTCACTGACTGCAACAAGTATAACGTGTGAGCCCCCCATAAGCTTACTAGTGAATTTATTTTCTGTTCTCATCTGGAAAAATTAGACAAATAGCTTAATGATGTTTTTCCCAAAGGTGTGCATAACAGCTCCACTAGGAAAATATAAACTGCATGTTCTTATCTCTTTAGCTTTAGATCACAACCTTTTTCAATTGGCAGTTTCCAGACATGATAAATGTCCATACTTTCCAGTTACTCCACCGCTTGAGAATCTGCTTTCAAATGCTTTAGATGGAAAAGGATAGTTGGTAGTAGGAGCCGGATGTTTCATGTGTATTACTATAAAATTATTTTTGATATACAGCACTGATGTTTATGTATAGAGGAAACACGAGATAAATGATTTGCCTGCTTGATGGAAATTGAGTTGTTCTGCAAATTTACCGAATTGTGCCTGTAGTAAAAGGCCTGAATGTGAGCAGTGATACACCTGCCTTTTACCTCTTCTACTTGCAGTCCACCACAGGAAGCCCACAGTCACAGTCGCAACCTCCACGGCCAGCCGACCTTTCAGACGAGGAGATCTCAGAACTCTTCCAACGGCTGGCTGAAGTTCAGCAGGAGAAGTGGCTCTTGGAGGAGAAGGTATAAAATCACCTGGGTTTTAGGTTTGGATTTTGTGAGACCCTTGGGCCATTCAGTATTTCCTGGACTTCCCATAGTATAGACCACCTAGTTTGGAAGCAGGCACACAGTGGCCTTCCCAAGGACCCATGTAGGAGTCCACCAACTTTGTCTTCTAAGCCTGATAAGAGTTGCCTGACCTTGATTTTTAGGGTTGTGGCTGGGGAGCTGATTCTGAAAGAATGTCAGTACAGGTAGCAATTCTGAACTTAGGGGGACTAAGTCAGACACATGGACAACCCTTGGAGGTCTGGGATAAAGAGAGCAGATTGGGAAAAGATGTCGGTCTGCCACATTTACGAGACATTGCTTGAAGCTAGATGATTCCCAAGTCTAAGAATAGCATTGGCCTTGTGGGTAGCAGGCTTGGCAGTAACAAGTAATGCAATCTTTCTCTGCTAGGTGAAGCACCTTGAAGTCAGTAGTGCCTCCATGGCTGAGGACCTATGCCGGAAGAGTGCCGTTATTGAGACCTATGTGATGGACAGCCGCATTGGTGAGAACTGTAGTCTTCAGGAGGAAGCAACCAGAAATTTGAGGTTGCAGGAAAAAACGGGGGAGTAGAGGCTGAAAGCGGAGGTGATGTTCCCTGTGCAATATCAATCTGGTTGAGCTTCTGTGAAGGTCTTCTTGTTCCATTTTAGGATTGTGTTCTGACCCCCTCCGCCGTTCAGTAACGAAAACCGAGACAAGCTTAACTAGAATGTACTTTAATTAGCAAGACCAGAATCTCGGTGGCTGAAAGCCAAGCAAAACAAACAGAGAAGGACCTTGGCAGCAAGTCCGACAAACCTTGGCAGCAATTCAGACAAACCTTGGAAGCAATCCAGCCTGCCAAGGTAGTTACGTTCTCTTTAGTCAAAGCGTTGACTTCTGCAAGAAGGGCGTGTCACAAGCAGTCTTTTTTATAGCCTCGAGAGGAGCCTAATGACCATCAGCTGAGCACAATTACCTCCTGTAATTGCGTAATTGTTCTTGACGCCGAGTAGCTCTTCGATGGCGTGCATCCAGGAACAACTCACTGTTGGTTTCTGGATCACTCTCCCTTGTCTCCTCCCCACTGGTCGAAGGCTCAGGCACCACCTGGTGGCCAACCAGACTCTCTGTGCCCTGCTCGGAGTCGGAACCCTGTCCAGGGTCCTCCACATCCTCCAGGGCCGACTCATAGGGCCCCTCGCTGTCGGAGTCAGGTGGCAGCTCCAACGGCTCCTGCTGGGCCACAACAGGATTGCATCCTATGAAGTCCCTAGGACATTGTAAATTCTTAGGTCATTGTGGCTTGATCATGGCTGAGGGGGAATGTGACATGGGAGCTTTGCATCTCACAACTGTCTGTAGTGTATTTTCTAAAAATGGTTAAGATTCCCATAAAATTAGAAAGTGAACGTTAGAAGAATTAAACTGTAAGGAAGAAAGAGTCTATTCCCAAGGGATTAAATGAAGCAAGCATAGTTCTACTCTATCTCTTGGGCACAGAACTGATGTAATATTAGGGATAAAAATACATAAAAACACCGAAATTCAAAATAAAAATGCAGGGTCATCAAGAATACCTCATCCCTCCACTTTCTCTCCAATTGATTAAGCAAGAATCTGGCAGGTTTAAATTCAAAAAAGATTACGACTGCAGAGGAAAAAAAAATCTGGAATGGAGTGTATAATGCTAGATAAATCGGGGGGGGGGGAAGGGGAAGGACCTTGGAGAGCAACCTTAACTGTGCTCTCTTCCATCTTGCATGCTATCATCTTCTGCCAGCATCCACATTTATTGAAAGAGATTTCTAGATTTCTAGAATCAGTGCTTGAGTACTAGTGCCAGGAAAATCCAACAATTTTTATTTCTAGAGGAGAGGTGAAAAGAAGCCTGTAGACTCAAGAAGATAAATAAATGATTCAGATTGTTGAATTCATCTGATGCTGCTTCCACACCAGACGTGGCCCCACCAAAGAGATTTTTTTCGTGTGTCTTAATGTGTACTTGATGATGCCAAGTGGTTAGGGGCCTTCTTTTGCAGCAGTGACAAGGCCTGCAACGTCTGCTATCAAAACATATTAGTTCATCCGTGGCACGACAAAACCGCGCTCGTCAAAATAGCGGTGATAAAATCGCGTCGCTAAAGCCGCGATGTCATCACCGCGCGTCATCACCGCCGCGACAACAGCGCGGCAACAGAAGGGCGCTTTAAAAACGGCGCCGCGGCAGAAAGCCGATTTCAATTAAGGTAAGGGTTAGGATTAGGTTTAGGGGTTTGTTTTAGTGTTAGGTTTAGTGTTAGGTTTAGGGTTAGGTTTAGGGTACTGAGTGCTTGGGAATGCGTGGATTTGCCCTCCGCGATTATGTCATCGCGGTAGGGTCGCGTTTTTCCTTAGTGCTTCGAACGGCGCGAATTAGTCTTCGCGCTTATGTCTCCGCGGATAAGGGCTTCGCGGATTTGTGGTGGAACCTAGTTCATCATCAAAGGCCCGGACAAAATGAGGAGGAAAGGAGCTGCTCCCACTCAACCATCTTGTAGTATAAAAGGAAAAGCACACTCAGATGTTTTAACACTTCCCTTCTTTGTTTGCATGGCCTGGCTGTAGCTTGATATCCAAACAGCACTTGCTGGTTCCAAGACATATATTTAGCTAATATTATTTCCTTTGACCTTCTTCAGGATGCTCTTAAGTTTTCAAAGCGTTGGGTGGCGGGGAAAAGAAGCTGCTTGGGAGAAAGGGGGAACTATCCTGCTCATCTGCATGCTATGATTCAGAGGGTTAGAGCCACAGGTTTTATTTTTTCTTAACTCTCTAACCTTTATAGCACAATGGCAAACTTGGAAGGGTAGTCAGTTCCGCAGGATTTTTGAACCTTAGAACTTCCCTAGGAAATGACGTCTTTCCTACGACAACTCTTTGTTCCACAATCATTGGAAAGTGGGCAATGGAACTCTGCAGATTTGATCACTGGGCCACATTGCCTGGATATCCTTATATGAATACGGCTGGATAAATCTGCTTAATTTCTGCTGCCCTCTTATATCACAGACTTCTTTGAAAAATATTCTTATTTGGTGTTCCAATATGTAGCTTTGGTGTGTGGTTGATATTACAGTGCACAAAGGAACCTGTTACCCACATACTGTGCAGAGAATGTTTAGGGAGGCCATTCTCTCCAATCATTCTGCTGGGTTAAATAAGCTCTTTCTGACAGTTGTTTAGCGTTATTAATAGTTCGTTTTTTGTGATGTGTCTTTCAGGATACGGGATTTTGGTTTCTGAAGCATTTGGGTTGATGCTACTTTCATTTATGATTCTGATGAGACCGGATGAGAAAAGTACAAGCTTTGGAATGAGTATAGCTAATGTACTGGTTCTGCGTTCGTATAAAAAATATGACATAGACGTAATCTCCCATTGGTATGCAAACAACTTAACTGATTGAGAAGTAGCTCCATAGAGAGGTCTACCTCTTGTTGTGGCTCGGCAGGAGCCTTTGAGCTGCTATCAAACTCTGACAGTGAGGGGCCCTATGAGTCAAGCCTGGAGGAGGCGGAGGGCCCTGGGCAGGGTTCTGACTCCGAGCAGGGCTCAGAGAGACTAGTTGGTCCCCAGGTAATGACTGAGCCTTGGATCAGTGAGAGAGGCTGACACAGAAACCTCCTGTGAGTTGTTTCAGGATGCACACAGGAGAAGGGCTGACCGTAAGGAACAATTGAGGACTCACAGGAGATATAACGAGCAGCTGTTGCTCGTTAGGATCTCCTGCGGATAAAAGACTGATGGTGCCACGCCCTGGTTGCAGAAGTCAACGTTCCATTTCTGTTCTAGTCAACGTTCTTCGTTCATGTGCAACCATCGAGAAAAGCACTTGGATAAGTGACTTGATTGATATACTCCTGTTTTTCCATCGAGAAAAGCACTTGGATAAGTGACTTGATTGATATACTCCTGTTTTGTAGCAGTTTATGAGTTAGGACTTTTGCCAGAGCATTTTATCTGTGTTTATTTTGGGCTCGCAGCCAGCAAGAGCCGGGACTGATAAAAAATATTCCTTTGAACGTTCTGTTTGGCTTACGTTTTTCAACGGAGAAGGTGGGGGTCAGAACACTCTCTTTTACAAAATTGCAGATATTTTCCAGATTTGATTTGCTTCTCTTCCATCCACTCCCTGCCGGAGTTTTCCTTTCTGGAGCATTACAGTTTAAACAGATTTAAGGGTGATCGATGATCTTGAATGATCATCAGGAAAAGGTGGCCACTTTGATCTTCAATAGATGCTTGGCTTTCAATAGTTCTCTGCTATTGTGAGAGACTTAACAAGCCTCATTTCTAACTAAAGTAAATCCATCCTGCTGAATAGTCCTCCTTCCTTTTCTTAACTTGTCAATTCTGTGCTGTCGCTCAAAATCACACAAACGTGCCGGCAGGATTAGAAGCTGCTTTTTACTCTCTCTTTTTTTTGCAAGCCAAAGCTAATACTCTCAATCCATTAAATTTCAGTTTCGGTTAATGCCATATTCCACACACTTGAGTGGGTACAATTACAAAATATTTGACCCGCATCAATGGACTGTCCAAAATGCCCTGCTCCATTGAGATCTATTTATCTTATTAACAAAATAGGAATTTTACAGGTTCAGGAACTGAAGAAATCAGGATTAGCGGCCATAATGCTTCCGGCATCAAGTCGGTAGAGGTGGAGAACCTAAGCTGTTTACAAGGTTAAGGGGATGCCATTGTAGAGATACTTTTTCTTCCTATCAAGAATGAAACAGCCAGGGAAGGAAATGTGTGTTTGTGTGTGTGGGGGGGGGGGGAGGAGTTCTCGCTAGGATGGTTTTTAGAGTTCCCTTGGTTTGTGGTTAGTGTTGTGCTCCAAAGGAAACTGTTTCCTGCCCAAGAATGATGCACGAAAATGGATGTGAAGTCAGCAGCCAACTTTTTAAAAAAATGTTGGATTCAGCAAATCATTCAGGAAATCATTTGGGAAACCGAGTCACAAAACCAGCATGTTGTCCTGACAGCTTGCTTTCCTGGGGCTCCCCCTGCTGGGTGTGCCCTGCAGTTTTCCCCCAGTTTAGCTCCACAGTGGGCTGATTGTCTCTTGCCTCTGCCAGCCCCTCCTCTACAGGCTCCACTGCCCTTAGAGAGCACCTTTGCCACCTAGGCTCTTCCTGCTGTTCCACTGGTGGATTATTATTATACAATTGTACCACAGCGGCCAGTTGTTTCGCTGGATTTGGCATTGGTTACTAGTCGGGCCCCACCCAGGGGCCTAGGACGTCGTAACGTATTTTCGTAATATGCGTGCAGATCCAAGCAGTGCAGCTTTTTGCATTTCACTGATGGTGATTTTGTCAATTTTTAACTGTTTTAATTGTAATTCCAGTGCTTTTGGAATAGCACCCAGTGTGCCAATTACCACTGGAATTACCACTGCTGGTTTGTGCCATAGTCGTTGAATTTCGATTTTTAAGTCCTGGTATCTTGCGATTTTTTCATGTTCCTTCTCGGCGACCCTGCTATCACCTGGTATTGCGATGTCTATGATTGTGACCTTATTTTTCTCAACCAGTGTGATGTCTGGTGTATTATGCGCCAGTATTTTGTCCGTTTGTATGCGAAAATCCCACAAGATCTTGACCATCTGATTTTCGGTGACTTTTTCAGGCTGATGTTCCCACCAGTTTGTTGCTGTTTTAATATTATAATTTTTGCACAAATTCCAATGGATCATTTGTGCTACTGAATTGTGCCGCAATTTATAATCAGTCTGCGTGATTTTTTTACAGCAGCTGAGTATGTAAAAAAATCGCGCAGACTGATTATAAATTATTATTGATTATTATTATTATTATTATGTATTAGTTTTGTATGCCGCCCACTCTCAGAAGACTCAGGGCGGCTTACAATAAAAAGGGAGGGGGGGATATAAAAGATAAAACAACAGTTTAAAATTGCAGCAACATTCACAACCTAAAATGGGGCTGGACAATTCAACAGCCCCAGGCCTGCCGGAACAGCCAGGTCTTAGTCGCTTTGCGGAAGGCCGGAAGGGTAGTAAGGGTCCGGATCTCAGCGGGGAGATCGTTCCAGAGGGCCGGAGCAGCTACAGAGAAGGCCCTCCCCCGGGGGGGTCACCAGCCGACATTGACCAGCCAATGGAATCCGGAGGAGGCCTAGTCTGTGCGATCTAATCGGTCTGTTGGAGGTAATTGGCAGGAGGCGGTCTCTCAGGTAGCCAGGTCCGATGCCATGTAGGGCTTTAAAAGTAACGACTAGCACTTTGAAGCGTGTTCGGAGCCCAATAGGAAGCCAGTGCAGCTTGCGGAGGATAGGTGTAACGTGGGTGTACCAAGGTGCACCCACAATCGCTCGCGCGGATCACAACTGCAAAGGAGTGGGAGTGGGATCACAAGGGAGAAAGGGGGGGGGGGCTTAGAAAAAGTCTGCATGCCCAGGTGAAGAGCCGTGCAAGTATATAGTCAAGTGATGGTGTTGGGGGGGGGCATCCTTTGGGCACGTTTTTTTGTCCATCCACATTGAATTGTGCTATGGGCATGAAACAGAAGTCAGCTATAAATAGCTTGTGCAGGGTCGCCTTTGCCTCAGCTTGGCAACACACAACTCAGCCAGTGAATATTTCATGAATGCTAAAAATACAAACCACCTCCTTCACCTCCTCCTCCTTGAGCTTCTTTCCCTTTTGCCTGATCGGGCGGTCATTTGCAGCCTGATTTGCCCTTCAAATCTTTGTAATTGAATCTAGCCCCATATTCTAATTACTTGATTTCAGTGCCCCAGAGGCTTCAGCGTGGGTTGTTTTTTTTTGTCTTTTCTTAAAATGCAACTACTCCTACTCCTGTAACACTTTCAGATCTTTGCCCCAATGTGCTGTGCCAACGCGAGGAAATAATGGAGACTGTAGATTTTGTACATTGAAACCAAATGCCAGCAAGAGGAAAGGGAAACTTGTGGCAGTATAAGAGCACAATAGTCTCATGCAGTGTTTCTCAACCTTGGCAACTTGAAGATGTCCGGACTTCAACTCCCAGAATTCCCCAGCCAGTTGCCAAGGTTGAGAAACACTGGTCTAATGGCAGCAATCTATCTCCTGATTGCATAAGTCCATTCGATCTTATCCTATAGTCCTCTTGGACTATAGCGGTTCAAAGTGTGCCCTTTTCCGTTAAGATCACAATAAAGTGAGTGAACATTTTTTTTTAATTTTTTATTTCTCATATATACATTCACAATTATATGATCTCATAACTGTTATTAATAATATGTATTTGCAACAATTTTTCTCCCCTACAGTTGACAATATACTTGAAATTGCTTTCTTACCATCCCATAAACCCATCTTATCTTACAACAATCCTACTTCTTCTTCCTCCTTCCTTCCCTCCTTTCTTCTCTCCTTCTCTCCTTCCTTCCCTCCTTCCTTCCCTCCCTCCTTCCCCCTTCCCTCCCTCCTTTCTTCTCTCCTTCCCTTCTTCCTTCCCTCCTTCTTTCCCTCCTTTCTTCTCTCCTTCCTTCCCTCCTTTCTTCTCTCCTTCCTTTCCTCCTTCCTTCCCCCCTTCCTTCCCTCCTGCATTCCCGTGAGTGAACATTTGACAGAAGAGAGGTTTGAACAAAAATGCTCCTAAAGAACATTTTAGGAAGTCCTGCTAGTAGGCTTCCTAACACGCTGGCGGAACTTTTTAAGTATCACAGCATATTCCAGATGAGGATGGCAAATTATGGCGATTGCCTTACCCTTTCATTGAATGCTCATGAGCGTGGCCCACAAAAGGGACTAATGGGTGCCAAATTTGACATTTTAAGAAGTGTGATTTTCCTTTTCTTAAAATGAAGGCACGCTCCTACGTAGCTACTACGTGATGAGCTGCAAGGACAATAGGGAGAGAAAATGTAAGTGTTGGTGGTGTTGGTATTGGCATTAAAGTAGGGATTCTTGTCTATGTGCAGAGTAAGAAACCCAAAGAGGAGTGTATAGTTTTTGTGGATTTCAGAGTTCAGCTTTTGGAGAACCAAATGCTAATTTTTAAAAAGTGTGCGCTTGCCTCTGTTAAATGGCAACATGTGGATTGTAACTTGTATCGGTGATTGTTACCCAGTGAACAAATGGAAGAGCAGGAAGTGCAATGGGCACTAAGCCGAGTAGGAGAATTGAACTTGATACGGAAGCTAGGTTCAAACCTAGGATTCATAGCCACCATGTCTTCTTTGAGGCTTTGTGTGTATGTATGACATACATACACACTAAACATACATACTTTGTGTGTATGTATAGGGACCCGGTGGCTAAGATGCTAAGCTTGTCGATCAGAAAGGTCGGCAGTTCGGCAGTTTGAATCCCTAGTGTCGCGTAACAGAGTGAGCTCCCGTTACTTGTCCCAGCTTCTGCCAACCTAGCAGTTCAAGAGCACGTAAAAATGCAAGTAGAAAAATAGGGACCACTTTGGTGGGAAGGTAACAGTGTTCTGTGTGCCTTTGGTGTTTAGTCATGCCGGCCACATGACCACGGAGACGTCTTTGGACAGCGCTGGCTCTTCGGCTTTGAAACGGAGATGAGCATCGCCCCCCTAAAGTTGGGAACGACTAGCACGTATGTGTGAGGGGAACCTTTACCTTTATGGCAACACTTCCTAGCATAGCCAAGGGACAGGAAGGATTTTGGTATTGAGAGACAGCTGGATTGATGAAGGCTGAAAGGGAGAACAGGCAGAATTGATCTAGATGTCAGGGTTGTTTCAGTCCAGCATCAGTCTTGGAAATCAAGGCAGCAAATTGTATTCTACAGCCTTGGGAGGGAGGATGCAACATGCAGGCCTTTCCTCACTGGTCTTGGAAGAAAGGAAACAGGAGCACCAATGCTCAGTCTCCACCACTTTCTCCATTCCAGGGAAACTGATGTAAAAATCAGTCCTTCCAAGTAAGGTTCCCCCCATTTGGAAAGCTGGAAAGGTTGGGTCGTTGGGGTTTAGAAAGGGTTCCACCACAAAACCGCGTACGACTAAAGGGCGCTCGACGAAACCGCGTAGCTGACGTCATCACAGCGCGACAACAGCGCAGAGAAAAAAGCACGCTGTAAACACTAAACCTAAAATTAACCCCTAAACCTAAACCTAACCCCCCTAAACCTAACCCTAAACCTAATCCTAAACCTAACCCTAAACCTAACCCTTAACCTAACACTAAACCTAATCCTAACCCTTAACCTAACCCTAAACCTAACCCTTAACCTAAACCTAACCCTAACCCTAACCCTAACCCTAACCCTTACCTTAAGTTGAATCGGCTTGCTTTCAAAGCGCTATTTAAAGCGCCCTTCTTTCTCCGCGCTCGCTGTTGTCGCCCTGTTGATGACGTCAGCGACGCGGTTTAATCGGGCGCGCTTTAGTCGAGCGCGGTTTTGTCGTGCCACGTTTAGAAAGAACTACCCACTCTGGATTTATCACATCAGCTCTGATCAGGACTAACAAGGTCAAGAATGAAGCTAGGCAACCGAGTTTAGCCTGGCATCTGGCAGGACATTGGCGGAGAATGGCAGGCAAATGTGAGGTTGTGGTTTCTTCGGATGAAATGGTGATTATCAACATATCCCTGCACTGGCTGCTTCACCAAGGGGCAACCTTAAGAGGCTTAGTTTTGCTTGGATGTTCCTTGAAACTGGAGCTATTCTCCAATATGTGAGGCCTGGGTGTGGTCAAAGTGCTTTGACTTTAACTCTTGTTTTGAGAAGAGTATAGCAAAGTGCTCAAGAGCCTTATATCTCGCTGTACTCCAGGCACATTTCTCATGGTTTCCTCATCCTTCTCCCTGCAACAATAGGCTAGGCCCAGTGATGGCTAACCTTTTTGGTGCCAAGCGCCCAAAGTATGTGTGCGTGTGAATGCACACGTGCATTCCCCAATCTCCAAAATGCAATCCCCCCCCATGCCTCGTTTTAGCTTCCAGTGTGCAGGAGGCTTTCCAGGCCCAAAGCAGGGCATGGAGCGGCCTCGTGCGGTACCCCTGCACCTCGTTTTGGCTTCCAGGTTGATGCGGGCAGCAGAAATGAAGTAGGGGGGGAACCTGCGGAGATAGGCGAAGGCCCCGCCCCTTTGCATGCACGGCAGAGACCAGAAAACCAGCTGGCTAGTGGGAGGCATGCGCGCATGCACCGTGGAGCTGGGCTGGGGCGACGGCTGCCATGCCTGCAGAGAGGGCTCTGCCTGCCGTGGCACGACAAAACCGCGCTCGACTAAAGCGCGCCCGATTAAACCGCGTCGCTGACGTCATCAGCAGGGCGACAACAGCCAGCGCGGAGAAAGAAGGGCGCTTTAAATAGCGCTTTGAAAGCAAGCCGATTCAAGTTAAGGTAAGGGTTAGGGTTAGGGTTAGGGTTAGGGTTAGGTTAAGGGTTAGGGTTAGGGTTAGGGTTAGGTTAAGGGTTAGGATTAGGGTTAGGTTTAGGATTAGGTTTAGGGGGGTTAGGTTTAGGTTTAGGGGTTAATTTTAGGTTTAGCGTTTACAGTGTGCTTTTTTCTCCACGCTGTTGTCGCGCTGTGATGACGTCAGCTACGCGGTTTCGTCGAGCGCCCTTTAGTCGAACGCGGTTTTGTGGTGGAACCCTGCCTGCCACCTGTTCCATGCGTGCCATCACGGGGCTAGGCTGTCATGGAGCCATACAGACTTCCCTTTTGTTTTGAGTTATCTGTCTCTTGGCTCTCGAAAGCAGTGAAATTGCAAGCAAATGCGTTGGCTCCCTCCACCCTGCACCCAATTTAATTCCCGTGCCCTTTTTTTTTCATGCTAGCTTCTTAGGGTGGGAAGGAGGTTGGTCGACTGCTGTTTATTTCTTTCCTGCTGCTTTGCTAATTTCATGGTTGAACAACTTTCAGCTTTCCTACATGGAAAAACCCCACATTCATGTCAGATCCCTGATGAGATTAGATCCAAACTCCCAAACTCCGGGAAGGAGAGCTGTGAGTAACGGTTAGAGGCGCAGGGAGGTGGCGACTGGAAGATAAGCTCCACTTCCAAAAGGGGGAATTGAAAGATGGATATCACAGTTGTTGCTGTTTTATTTACTATTGCAGCATTTAATATTGGCAGTGGGAGGTTGCGGGGGGGGGGGGGATTCCACAGTATTGCTGCCCCCTCCCCTGCTTGCAAGTTCTCCGTTTTGGCTGCATTTCTGAAAGTCAACAGGACTGAGAATAAAGATGAAACCCAGTGCAGCTTCTTTCTTTCCCTCACTCGTTCTTGCTTAAACTAAGAGTAATTTTTCGTGGCCTCACTCTGAATTGGTTCCCTAACATCATCATAGCAATAGCAATAGCAGTTAGACTTATATACAAGCAATTGTTAGACTTATATACCGCTTCATAGGGCTTTCAGCCCTCTCTAAGCGGTTTACAGAGTCAGCATATCGCCCCCAACAACAATCCGGGTCCTCATTTTACCCACCTCGGAAGGATGGAAGGCTGAGTCAACCCTGAGCCGGTGAGATTTGAACAGCCGAACTGCTGAACTGCAGTCAGCTGAAGTAGCCTGCAGTGCTGCATTTAACCACTGCGCCACCTCAGCTCTAGAATCATAGAACCGACTCTTAATTGGCTGTGGAATTAAATGATACTACTCAAGCAGATTTTATTTGCTCCTCATGATTCTGATCCTCATTCTCGATAGCGATAAACTAAATGCATCCATGTAGAATCCCCTCAGTCTTGTGAGGTAGTCCAGACAAGAAGCACAATTAGGAGTACTAGCTCTCTCTCTGTTACAATAACAGAATCTTGCAAGTCTAAAAGTCCTCCCCCCTTTTACTCACTTTGACTCTCCTGAAAACTAGGAAGGGTCCCTTTATGAGCCACTTTTGCTACCACTCCTCCTTCAGACTCAGATTTCATTTATCAGAACATTGTCTAGGCCAGTGTTTCTCAACCTTGGCAACTTGAAGATGTCTGGACTTCAACTCCCAGAATTCCCCAGCCTAACCCTACCCTCAGGTGCTTTGGGGAATAGCTTGACTCCCTCTTCTTTGTGGCAGCCCCTGAGATATTGGAACATTGCTATCATGTCTCTGCTAATCCTTCTTTTCATTAAACGAGACATACCCAGTTCCTGCAACCGTTCTTTGTATGTTTTAGCCTCCAGTCCCCTAGTCAGCTTTGTTGCTCTTCTCTGCACTCTTTCTAGAGTCTCAACTATCTTTTCTACATCTTGGCGACCAAAACTGGATGCAGTATTCCAAGTGTGGCCTTACCAAGGCATTGTAAAATGGTATTAACACTTCACGTGATCTTGATTCTATCCTTCTGAATATTAAAATTTAATATTTTATGAAAAGTGAATTTTCATAAGCAGAATTTTGAAGATGTACGTGAGGTAACTTGTTCCCATAGCATTATTAGGCTGGTTTCTCCCGGGGATGACAAACTCATGAGGAGTCATGATCTCCTTCATTCTAAGGAGTGTTCTTCAAAAACTACTTCTCAAGAGGAAGAAGTGGTTTTTACAAAGGAAAGCAATGTAGTTATTCAAAGGAAGGATAATACGATACACGACCTCTGTTTTTGCTCTTCAAATGGGGTAGCCCAGATGCGCCGTTTCCACTACTTTCATACACACATTCATTTGTAACTTCTTTGTCACTGCCTTTTTTTCCCCTCCCTGCCCTTTTCCCCTTTGACAGATGTGTCTGGGGCTCATGGGCAGGTCGATCGAAGTAGCCTAAGCAGCGTCCTGCGAGATCTGGTGAAGCCAGGAGATGAGAACCTGCGGGAGATGAACAAGAAGCTACAGAACATGCTGGAGGAGCAGCTCACCAAAAACATGCACTTACAGAAGGTTTGTAGGTGGACCCCGGAGATAAAGGCTTTGGGGGTGAAACAGGAACTGGGCAGAATCAGCCACCTAACTGCAAAGGGAAGAAGGGAGGAATTCTACCTAGGAGGACCAAGCAAAAGACATAAAGCGACAGGAACCCTGAAATGGAAATGGCCATTTATGCAGGACATTTCATTTTATTTATCTGAAGGATGCCTAACTGGTTCTTATGAATACAAACAAGGGGGGGGGGATTTAGTCAGTAAAATAAGCATCATCATTTAAGAGCAAACTCCACAATCCCATAGAAGCAAAGGGTGAATCAAGGTCATGCTGTAGCTACAACAACCCAACATTTTGGGTGAATAAATAGACAGGCTTTAGCAATAGCAGTTAGACTTATATACCGCTTCATAGGGCTTTCAGCCCTCTCTAAGCGGTTTACAGAGTCAGCATATCGCCCCCAACAACAATCCGGATCCTCATTTTACCCACCTCGGAAGGATGGAAGGCTGAGTCAACCCTGAGCCGGTGAGATTTGAACAGCCGAACTGCAGAACTGCAGTCAGCTGAAGTGGCCTGCAGTGCTGCATTTAACCACTGCGCCACCTCGGCTTTAGTAAGACTGAAATCAAATGTCGGTCTGCACTCTGCAAGGAAGGCATTTTCCAAGTGGGTTTCCACAGCCGAGAACGCCTTCTCTCGTATCTATATAATGTTCTTTTCCCAAAGGGGAGACATTAGAGAAGAACTCCCTAGGAACTTATTGCTCCGATGTATTCATTTGGAAAACCCCGGGATTTGGGGTAGGAATGTTAGAGCAAAGAGTGTATTTTTCCCCCAAACGTCAGTGTTCTACATTAAACACCTGCAGCTTTTCTATGGCAAGGCAAAGATGGACAATTCATGCTGGGGACCACACTCCAAAATATTATGGGTGAGGCTGGGATAGAAACTAACCTTGGGTTTTATTTCCTTTTAACCATATTCAAATGTAGGTAAAATTATAAATAATTCATATGGCCGCTCGCCAATCGTGTATTTAACCATTTTCTTATTCATTAGAGATGATCACTTGGGATAAACGTGTGGAGGTCCCTGGGGATCTCATTCACAGCTTTCGGGCATTTATACATCACGCTGGGGCCTCGGGCAGTGCACGGTCTTCCCCAGGATGGTGCTGTCTGGGGATTTGGGAAATTCAGCCTATGCAAACACTTGCTATTGTCCATGCTGGCTAAAGCCCGTAGGAGTTGTAAAGCGAACGGTTGAAGAATATTGGGGGGCTTAATTCCTGCCTTTGAACAGGCTGGCATGGAGTTCTGGGAATGGTAATTTGAACGTGGCACGACAAAACCGCGGTCCACTAAAGCGCGCCCGATTAAAGCGCGTCTCTGACGTCATCAGCAGCGCGACAACAGCGACCGCGGAGAAAAAAGGGCGCTTTAAAAAGCGCTTTGAAAGCAAGCCGATTCAAGTTAAGGTAAGGGTTAGGGTTAGGGTTAGGGTTAGGGTTAGGGTTAGGGTTAGGGTTAGGGTTAGGTTAAGGGTTAGGGTTAGGTTAAGGGTTAGGGTTAGCGTTAGGTTAAGGGTTAGGTTTAGCGTTAGGTTTAGGGTTAGGTTAAGGGTTAGGTTTAGCGTTAGGTTTAGGGTTAGGTTTCGGGGGGTTAGGTTTAGGGGTTAATTTTAGCTTTAGCGCTCACAGCGTGCTTTTTTCGTCGCGCTGTGATGACGTCAGGTACGCGGTTTCGTCGAGCACGCTTTAGTCGAACGCGGTCTTGTGGTGGAACCAATTTGAAGACGTCTGGAAGTCGTAGTGAGGAAAGCTAAATGGCTTTGCTAAGTAACCAAAATGCGGAAGGTTGTGGTGGGGAGGTGGGGGTTATTTGGAACAATTCCTTTGGAATAAAAAGTGTGAGCTAAGACACCCCTGCGGTCTTAAGGAAACATGCAGAGAGGGGTTGCCTTTGGTTGGGATCCGCATGATTACCTTCAGAAGGAGACAGTGCCCTTGATAGCAAAGGTCATGCTGTGAACAGAAGCTCCTACTGCAGTGTCAGCTTACCTAGAGGAAGGCCCAATCCTCGCAGGCTCGGTTTTATAAGTACCTATCATTTTGCCTTTCAGATAGATGATTGCAATCCTAAACTAGATGCCTGGTGCCAACATCCATAATAGGAAAATATTCTGAAGCTGCTCTATACATAATCAGTGGCACCCTTCCCTTAGAGCAGTGTTTCTCAACCTTGGCAACTTGAAGATGTCCAGACTTCAACTCCCAGAATTCCCCAGCCAGTGAATTTACACCCTCTCCCCCGGATTTACACCCTCTCCCCCGGATTTTCAAGGGCCAGCGAGAGCTCACCGGACGCCGCCGGAACCACGACGCTTTCCAAGGCGCAGGCCCCTCTCGCGGGGCAAACCCATTCCAGGGCGCCCTGCCCTTCACAAAGAAAAGAGAACTCTCCCAGGGGCTCCCGCTGGCTTCTCCGGGATTGGTCGCATTACCGCACTGGACGTCTCACGGCGCCCGTCTCCGCCACTCCGGATTTGGGGATCTGAACCCGACTCCCTTTCGATCGGCCGAGGGCAACAGAGGCCATCACCCGTCCCTTCGGAATGGCGCTCGCCTATCTTTCAGGACCAAATGCTGGCTGGGGAATTCTGGGAGTTGAAGTCCAGACATCTTCAAGTTGCCAAGGTTGAGAAACACTGCCTTAGAGCCATGACGGTTGTGTTATTATAATAATTTTGTGCGCGTCTGCCCTTGAATTAGTCTTGAACTAAGGTGGCAGGCTGAACCAAAGTAGGCCTCAAGCCTGAACCAAACTAGGGTTCCGTGATATTAAGCTTTAACTGTTCATATAGAAATTGCAAGGTTTGCTCTTAGGACATAGTGCGGGTAGACACGGGTTAGAAGGAAGTCTGCACATGAAATATGCTGAAGCGAAGCATCTATTTTAGCCCATTTTGCTGGCTTGGCTGTTAATCTGTTTAGTAGACACATATTGTTAGTTCCTCAAAATACGAGCTATGTATGTCCGTTGGCTGACCTATGTATTATGACATCCTGTCATAGAACTTACCCTGTGCACTTTTCTTGGTGACATTTTCAGAAATACAGTAGTTTGCCTTTCCTTTTTTTCCGAGGGCTGAGAAAGAGGGTTCCACCACAAAACCGCGGTCGACTAAAGCGCGCTCGACGAAACCGCGTACCTGACGTCATCACAGCGCGACGAAAAAAGCACGCTGTGAGCGGTAAAGCTAAAATTAACACGTAAACCTAAACCTAACCCCCCCAAACCTAACCCTAAACCTAACCCTTAACCTAACCCTAAACCTAACCCTTAACCTAACCCTAAACCTAACGCTAACCCTTAACCTAACCCTAAACCTAACCCTAACGCTTAACGTAACTCTAAACCTAACCCTAACCCTTAACCTAAACCTAAACCTAACCCTTACCTTTACGTGAATCGGCTTGCTGTAAAAGCCCTTTTTTCTCCGCGGTCGTTGTTGTCGCGCTGCTGATGACGTCAGCGATGCGCTTTAATCGGGCGCGCTTTAGTGGACCGCGGTTTTGTCGTGCCACGGAGAAAGAGAGAGTGCCTGGCCCTAATAGTCATCCAGGTGGCTTTGTGCCTAAGGCAGAACTAGAACTCAAAAGTTTTCAGGTTTTCTACCTTAACCACGACATCATACTGGCTTTCACTAGTGCTAATACCGCAACTATTTTCTGATCCTTCTGATTAAAAGCAAACGCTCTGCACGTTCAGAAAAACAGAATTGCCAAACTAAAAAAATAAAAAATAAAGTTGGCAAACCCAAATGATCGGGAGCAACTCCTCATAAACAAAATACAGAAGCGGCTGGGTAGAACAATACTTATCCAAAGAGGAACCAGCAGGCTACATTCAAGGGACCACTAAAAACAACCAATCTAGAAACGCTGAAGGCAGCTACAGCAGCCTTTGCCAAACATCAATTCCTCCGTGATGTTGGATGATGGCTCCCATGATTCCTGCAACAGTAGGAGTTCTGATCCAATGCTATCAAGAAATCCATGGTTGGGAAAGGGGTTAAGACCAGGAACCAGAGAGAGGGAGAAGATACTTGTTATGAGGCATAGGGCTTGTTGGACAAATCCTCATCAGCCTGTAACTCTTGAAAAATGAAGCATTGGGGAGAACTCTTAACGGGAGGAACAGGCTGCTGTGGTAAGTGAATAAGAACAGAGAGACTCTCTGCTAGTTGGCTTCTGAGATTGTACGTTCTTCATCCTGAGCAAGTATATACACACAGCTGCTGTCGCTGCCTGGCAATTCATCTTGTTTCTCAGGCTGCAGATCAAGGTGACTGATGTGGAGGAGAGGCAGCGAGAGCCCAGCTTTGGCACCAAAGGGAAGCTAAGGGAGTAGCAAATTTCCTTCTGCCTGAACACACTTTGGCGACCTTGAATGAAGAGCTCTTTATCTTCCTACCCGCAATCTGCATTTTCTCCAGCCTTCCTTCTCTCGGTGTCACAGATGGGTGACCACCCACATTCAGAGAGGAGATCTTGGGCGATGCAGTTGCCTTTGGAAAGAGTAGCTTAACGGGGGGGAAAAATTTTTGGAGCTTGGAAGTATATCTGGGGATGCAGGAGAGATATCTGCATTCTGGCCATAGTGGTGATGGTATAGCCGGAGTGCTACTTCCTGGCTGTTTGTCACTTAACGCCCACCGCTGGGCTAGGCCAGATTATAAAGAGTGCTCAGCCGTCTGTTTTGTTTCCCCCACCCCCAGTGATATAAGTGGCCTACCGTGGATTTTCAGATAGGTAGGTTAGGTTAGGTTTATTAGATTTATATGCCGCCCTTCTCCCAAGGACTCAGGGCGGCGTACAACATTAAAAGAAACACATAATACAAAAGTTAAAAAAAAATTAAATAGAATATTCCAAACAAACCCAATAAGAATTGACAATAACATTTTTTTTAAAAAAAAAAATTCGAATTAAAATTAACAATGACCAATAATTTATTTTGTTTTGTTCAGGCCAGGCTGGCTTGCTGGAAAAGCCAACTTTTTAGGGCGCGTCGGAAGGACTGGAGGTCGGGGATTATACGAAGCTCCGGGGGGCAGCTCATTCCAGAGGGAAGGCGCTCCCACAGAGGAGGCTCTCCCCCTGGGGGTCGCTAGCCGACACTGTCTGGCCGACGGCACCCTGAGAAGGCCAACTCTGTGGGATTGCACTGGACGGTGGGAGGCTACCGGTGGCAGTAGGCAAGAGTCTGGGTAGAAGAGCACTCAGATCCCCTTTGAATGTGCTTACACACACACACACACACACACCACCAAAACAAAAATGACAAGAAAAACTTGACCCACGTACAGTATTCATGCAGTTTGTAAAATTTACAGAGAAAGTCTTTTCAAAGGACCAGACAGATTTATGCAAGGTGGCTTAGAACATTCCTGTTAGCCAAGGCATCTCAAAGGATACTCCGTATTCAAAAGAAGTATACTTCCGAATATCAGTTTTCTAGGATCAGATGGCAGGGAAAAAATCAATTGCTCTTCCTCTGTGTTTGAGAGAGTTTTCCTTGCCTCCGGTAGCTAGAAACAGATTGCTGGGTTAGAGAGAGGCTCCTATCAGATCTAGCAAGGTGAGTCTCCTGCTTGCCTGCTTTCATCCCGAAAGCACATGCTGAGGCAAGAGAAAGAGAGAGCCCCGCCCCAGTGAAAGACTTTGCAGCATATTGGGGTGTTCCCCCCCACCCCCAACCTTCAGCACGAGCTTGATGTAGAATCTGATCTTTCCAATGTCCTAATGGAACAAGGGGACGAAAGAATGATGTCAGCGGAAAGAAGAGGCTATTTATAGCCGTGTCTAAATGGGGAGGGATGAGGGGGGTGTGAGCATCCTCAGAGGACAGGCTGTTTCAAGGTTGGGGCTTTGGTGGAGCAGTCAGTGTGGGGCAGAACAAGGATGCTATCTTGGCACTGTCAGTGAAGATCAAGAGGCTAGTCTGGGAGAGAGCCTTCAGATAAGCCAGCCATGCAGGGAAATACTGAGTAGGTGGGAAAGGACAAGGTGGTACATGGCAGAGATAGTAGTGTGGGCGATCCCAGTGATGGCCCGTAGGGGGCACTGTGCATTTGGGAAAGAAGCTGAGGGCAGGTAGAGTGGATGGTAGAAGATGCCAGCTGGGGCAGTGTTTCTCAACCTTGGCCACTTGAAGATGTCTGGACTTCAACTCCCAGAATTCCCCAGCCAGCGAATGCTGGCTGGGGAATTCTGGGAGTTGAAGTCCAGACATCTTCAAGTGGCCAAGGTTGAGAAACACTGAGCTAGGGCATGGAGGCAGGTCTAGCTCTCCTGGTGTCCAACGCTCTGAAAGAGAGAATGCGATCGGAGATGCATACAATCCAGGCTTCTGAGCCACCACAGTGCTAAAAGGGGAAGAAAGGTCTTGTTTTCAGGGTCTTTTAAGAGAAGTTGCTTTTTTTGCAATCCAAACCGCCCTTTTCTTCTCTTAATAAAACACATTGATTGCCATTGGTTCTTTATCTCTGTGTTGGTTTGGGTTTGCTGCTCTCCAGACTTATTTTGAATTCAAGCTCAACGACGATCAATGAGCAGTTTTTAATTGGGAGGATGAATTTGTGCCGAATGGGCATAGCTGGAAAGGGACGTCCCGTATTTTGCTTGGCAGGGCATGTATTGGTCTCCCGCTTGGATATCATGCCTGTTCTTCCCCTGGTTAGAGCCGAGGTGGCGCAGTGGTTAGAGTGCAGCACTGCAGGCTACTTCAGCTGACTGCAGTTCTGCAGTTCGGCTGTTCAAATCTCACCGGCTCAGGGTTGACTCAGCCTTCCATCCTTCCGAGGTGGGTAAAATGAGGACCCGGATTGTTGTTGGGGGCGATATGCTGACTCTGTAAACCGCTTAGAGAGAGCCGAAAGCCCTATGAAGCGGTATATAAGTCTAACTGCTATTGCTATTATCTATCTATCTATCTATCTATCTATCTATATCTATATCTATATCTATATCTATATCTATATCTATATCTATATCTCTGTCTATCTATCTATCTATCTATCTATCTATCTATCTATCTATCAATCATCTATCTATCTATCGGATTGTTGGGGGCAATATGCTGACTCTGTAAACCGCTTAGAGAGGGCTGAAAGCCCTATGAAGCGGTAGATAAGTCTAACTGCTATTGCTATTGGTCTCCTTTTCCGGCTCCCTCACATCTGATTTCCCCCTTTCTTCCAGGATTTGGAGGTCCTTTCCCAGGAGATTGTCCGTCTTAGCAAAGAGTGTGTCCCGTCCCCCGATGCTGAACCTGGCCTGGATGATGCTGTCTGAGCCCAGTTCCACCTGTGATGCCGTCCTCCGTGCTTGGCCCTTGGCTGCGCTGCTGGTGTGTGCAGTTGGTGGGTGGGGAGGGGGTAGAGATATTGGAACTTTCCGCCTCCCCTCTCTCTGGTCGGACCATTCCTTTCAACTGTTATCGGAGGGGGCGGGCATTTAAACCCCGCTACTCTTTCCCCCTTAGCGGAGCACCAACAGCAGCTTCTCCCTTCATCACTGTTCTACTCAGGCCTTCCCCCCCCCCCCAAACAGATTGATTTTCTTTCGAATCATGCACCTACTGATTACGCTGCCTGCCTCTTCGTGGACCTGCCTTTGCTGCCCCGTAGGAACCCCTGGCAGCAGTAGCCTCTCTGCAGTTGGCACTGTTTAAAAAAAAAGTTGCATGGCCAATTGCAGCTCTCTTTTTGAGGTTGCCAGTTTTGAAACTGCCTCCCTCCTTCCAAGGTTGTCATCCCTGGTCCTGAGGAGTTGCCCCATGGAGGAGGAGGAGGAGGAGGAAGAGGAGGAGGAGGTGGTGGTGGTGTTCCTGCCATAATAAAGCTCCATAATCCATTCTCAATGTATAGCAGTCCTGGGAGTAAAGTTCCGTTTCCTTAAAAGCCTCTCTCCCTGCCTTCTACTCTGCAAGCTGCATTTCTGATTCTGTAGCTTCTTCTGAGTCATAGTCATACCACCTCCCTCATTTTGCATGTCTGGTCAGTTCTGAAACTCCCTGTTTCATATATATATATATATATATAAGATTCCCTCCCTCTCGACAGCAGGAGGACAGCCCAAGTGATACAGCCCAAAAGCACTTTTACACGGTTGCAACTGTGCCCCTTTTTCCTGTCATAGAGGTGGAGCAAAGGAAACCTGTGTTTATTTAACACATCAGTGACTTGTACAAGTCGAGTAACTGTTGAGTAACTCATAATGCAAAGAATAGTGGGTTGGGTTTTGTTTTTGTTTTTGGAAGGGATTGGATTTTACTCCGTGGGAACCTTGTTTTGAAATGGGCTTAAAGATCTGAACTGATGGGTACTATTCTAGTAGACATACATTGGAGAGGTCTTTCCCCAGGCCAAGGTCATGTTCCATCTTCCCATCCTTTTCCTAAGCCCAGGGTAGGCAAAGGGTAGCCCTGGGCCTAATTTCAAACCAGACAGTTCAGAGCTCGGGCAGATGTGATGATGCTCCTTGTTTGGTAGCTCGCTGGATGGGAAGAAAAAGAGGTATTCAGTGTGGGGAGAGAGAGAGAACGGAGCTTCCACCCATTTGGGTCTCTGACTTGAGCTGGCCTTAGGTTTCCATTATGACCCACCAAAGACTAGGCCTAATAAAGACATGCCGATTTACCTCAGTGGGTAAAAGACTGCCCATCCCCCACTCTGGGTCCTTGATCAGATTGGTTCACCGACGAATGCGCGCGTGAAAAATGCGCGCACGACAAAACCGCGGCGACAACACCGTGACGTCAAAAGCGCGCCCACAACAGCGCGTCAACAAATGCGCGCCGACAAAAGCGCGCCATCCACAAACAACATATTGGGACACGAAAACAACGTTATAACCCTCACCTAACCCTAATGTAAAAACCCTAATCACGGTTTTGTGGGCGCAGTTTTGTCGGCACGCTGTTGTGAGTGCGCTTTTGACGTCACAGTGTTGTCGCCGCGGTTTTGTCGGCATGCATTTGTCACGCGCGCATTTGTCGGGTCACGGATCAGATTTAGCTGTAGAGTCTCTGCCATCCTCTGCTCATTGTAACTCTTAGCTCTGCGCTAGTCCCCTATGGCTCTGTGGCAAAAGAGGGCTATTGGTGTTTGGGGCTCGGAAAGTGTATCTCTGCTTGCTGTTAGAGCATTTCAGAAAAGATTGGGGTCCTTCTTGTTGTGCTGTTTGGCCAGTCCTTGGACATACTACTCAGTGCTAATCCAGCATTTTGGAGGGGGAGAGGATAGCTTAGGAAATAACATTGGGCCTTTCTTTTTGGGAATTGGCAAAAAAAGGCTTTCCTGTGCAGTTTCTCATCCCTGGGAGCTCCATACAAAGGAAGCTTTGATGGTACTCAGGAGGACAGCTGGTGGGGAGGTGAATCCCTCCTTCCTGTGGCTGCAGTAAATGACATGGATTCATTTTATCAGCATTTATTTAAGAAGAAACTTAGAATCTGTCAGACTTCATTGCAATAAGCAAATCAATCCAAACATCCAAAGAAATGGTTTGCCCAGGATTTTCCCCTTAGGTTCTTGGGCCTTTAATTTGGGGAGGGGGAGAAGCAATCTGTGACCTTCCTGCTGTTGTTAACTACAGCCCCCAGCATCCCTTGCTATTAGACACGCTGGCAGAGGCTGCTGAAAGTTTGATCGTGGAGAAGATCCAAGTACTCACCAATGTGCATGAAGGGATCACACTCAGTAATTCTGCTATAAGGAAATATTAGTTTATTTCATCTCAGCATTTTTCAAATTCACCTTTTTATATTTATTCAAAAGCTGGGGGACAAGTGGCATGAGGCTTAAAGGAACACAGGGACATTTTCTTATCAGAAAGGTCTTGAATTTGAAACCCAAAGACCATGGCTATGAATCAAAAGTCTCTGCCTGTATGGAAGGTTGTGCCCAAGCCCATCTTTACACCTAGTTTTAGAAAAGAAAATTGTTATTTTTTTGCTTTCCATGAGCTTTTTCTTCCACTTACCAGATCCCAAATGAAGGACTCAAGAAAGTAGCAATTTAGGGAGAAGGAAAGAGGTTCATGAAGCTATATATCCTTGAATGAAGATTTTATTTTTTTGAAATTATAATAATTATTCTCAATGCTTCTGGGCAATAGAATCTTTGCTCAATCTGGAGTGGTGAAACAAAATGAGCCATTTTTTGAATGAACTAAAACATATATTCTCCTACCTGCCTATGTACTCCAAACCCAAGTGCAACTTGTTCTTACAGTACAGGCAATCCTCTGTTAACTATCGTGTTTAACAACTGCTTAAAGCTACAATGGTCCTAGAAAAGTAACTTTATGACATAGAAATGATGCTTGTAAAGTAACTTTATGACTGGTTCTCAGACTTATGACAGAGTGACTTACAAGTGTTGCAGCATCTCCCCCCCTTCCACAGTCACATGATCACAATTTGGGTGCTTTGCAATCAGTGTGCATTTATGATTGTTGCAGTAACCCATTGTCACATGATAGCCATTTTGATACATATGCTAAAAAGTGTGTGTGTGTGTATATATATATATACATACATATATACTTTTTCTGGAAGAGTGGAAAAGAAAAAAAAACAAAAGTAAAGAAAAATTAAAATTGCAAAAAGAAAGTGTTAACAGAAAAATAGAAAAGAAAGCAAAAAGATATAAGAATGGCTTCCAATATTTATAGCAGAATAAGGACAATTATAAATTGACCTCTCTTTAAAGATAAATCATGGTTCTTATATCTAATCATAAAACCATGAATTATAGGTTTATTTTTTTTTTATTTTTTACACAAAAAGTCCATGAGGGGCTTCCATTCACCAATAAATGTAGCTATTGTCTTTTCTCTAATCAAAACAATTCAGTTTGGCCATTTCAACAAATTATATCATTTTCAACTACTATTCCTCTGTCATAGGCCTTGCCAATTATTCAAATTTTTGTAACACAACAATCTTGCTGGAGTTATCATATATAAAAACAATGTTCCATGACTTTTCTCCAACTGGTTACCCCTCAGTCCCAAGAAGAAAAGTTCTGATTTCAGCTGAATGCTAATCTTCGAAATCTGAATTGCTGTCTTTGAACCCAGGATTTTCTAGCTTTTTTGCATGTCTACCGAACAAGATAAGGTGATCCTCCTTCACATTTCCAACATACATTTGAAATACCTTTACCCTTTTTGACAAACGACGGTAGTGTGGAAATCGCAAGACATGTGATGTCTCACTTAACAACCATGTCACTGACTAGAGTTGCCAATCCCATTTAGCACGGTCATTAAATTAACCTTGTATATTTCAGGCTTTTTCGAGCCATAAATGTTGATTTTTCAGATGATGAAATTGAGAAGCCTGAATTTCTCTGAGAAGCATTTCCTCGTCTTTTTTTCCCCCATTGCTTCCAACGCCCCCGAGTATCTAAATAAAACTGGGTCTTTGATCTGGGGGAACAACAACAATGAAATATTTATCCATGCATCAGGAACTCAGTGACATTCCAATGAGTGGGTGTTGCCAGCTGCGGTGAAGATGCAAATTGTAGTCATCAGTCCTGGTTGCATGCTTTCCCCCCCCCCTTGCTAATGGCCCCCTCCTCATGTAACTATTGGGGTCTGATTAAAATAGAGATTTGCACATATAAATAGTCTCTCCCTAACATTCTCTGTTGTCGTGCTCTTTTTAAAAAGAATGAAGATTCTATAATAGCAAAAAGGCTCACAACAACCCCAACTTGGGTTAAGGAAGGCTATGCAGGTGGAGATGAATCAATTCTCCACGATTCTCACACTGAATTCTGTGAGACAGGAAAAAAAAGAATTGCTGCTCACTTCTAGGAGAAACGAAATACAGTATCCTTGGAGGAAAATTGCCAACGGAAAGTCTATGACACTGATAGTAACTTTGGCCTTAGAACTGTGTAATTGGTAATGGCATTGCTGGCTGTTTGGCAGAAGCATTTTTCATCGTCCTGCTCATCCTTCCTTATATCTTCTCAGTCGTGATTCCACTGAGTGGTTTTTCCACTAAGCACTCTGACATCCGGTCCCTTTCCCCACTTTTGTCTATAATAATGGGGATGATAATGCCTACCCCACTGGGGAGATTGTGAGGATTTCAGCGGCAGATTCTTTGGGGAATGCAAGACTTGGAATGTGGTGAATGTCAAAATGTGTTACTTAATACCTGCTATAATCTTGACTCTGTCCCAAAAAGCTCTATGAGTGAAGGAAGTAGCTGATGCATGCTGGAATATTTAAGCAGCGCCATCCACAGAAACGAGAAGCACAATCAGTTTTTGTTCTCTACACTAATGAATCCAAAAATGCAATGATGTCCTACTTCATCGGACACAATTTCCCCCCAGCTCTCTCACTCTGCACAGTAAATGAGGAAGATGACAGGAGAAAGGTGCAGCAAGAAATGGATAAAAGGACTCGCAGGCTCTGCACAGGGAGACTTAAAACTAGGGCAGGTGCTTGGTAAACACTGATGAGTCTTAATTTACAAAAACTGATGCCCATTTTGATATAACCAGAGATTTCAGCAGTCTGAGGTCTAGTGGGAAATTGTATACTGTATTTAAATTCTTTTATTTTTAGGCACAGTGGTAAGCTAAAGTTAAAATAGCAACCGTCCACACCACCCACTTGTCATAGTGAGCATTAGTAGACATGTAAACAGTATAATCCAATCTTAATATTTCAGGTGGGTTGTTACTTTCATAGCAAATTCACACACCAATCAGGTTGAACTCAAAGGATCCTACTGATTAGCATGTTCTGCCCTCATCCACCACCAATGCCTTTTATCAGGAGCTTGATCTGCAGTTTAGTGCCATGAAAGCCCTCATCTGATAATTTAGCCAGAGGAGACAGTAAAAGTTGGCACTGCTGTTCATTTTAAATGCTTTGTTATTTTTTTCTCAGCCTTCCTGCATTTTTAACAGAATAGCAATAGCACTTAGACTTATATACCGTTTTACAGCTTGCTCTAAGCAGTTGGCAGAATCAGCATATTGCCCCCCAACAATCTGGGTCTTCATTTTACCAACCACGGAAGGATGGAAGGCTAAGTCAACCTTGACCCAGTCAGGATCAAACTCCTGGCAGTGGGCAGCGTTAGCTTGCAATACGGCATTCTAACCACAGTGCTGCCAGAACAGAAAGTGAAATGGGGGTGTTTTCCTTGCACAGAGAAGATAGTGCTTAATTTCTATGCATCGGGCTGCTGTACAAAAGGTATCACTCTAAAGAAGCAACACCCACCAGTCAGGGATCCAAGGAGGGGAATAAAAGCACTAACTAGACTGAAACTAACATACGAAGCTTTTCCTAATACAGGCATAGCAATAGCAATAGCAGTTAGACTTATATACTGCTTCATAGGGCTTTCAGCCCTCTCTAAGCGGTTTACAGAGTCAGCATATTGCCCCCACAGTCTGGGTCCTCATTTCACCCACCTCGGAAGGATGGAAGGCTGAGTCAACCTTGAGCTGGTGAGATTTGAACCGCTGAACTGCAGATAACAGTCAGCTGAAGTGGCCTGCAGTACTGCAACCTAACCACTGCGCCACCTCGGCCTAATAGTAGCTGTATCTTTTGATGCAGCTACTATTATGTTGTACAATTCTATATATTGTACCGGAAGGAAGGAAGATGTGCCAGGTGTGAATTTCTTTGACAAAACTGACCTTTGAACTTGAGCATTACAGAGGGTTTGTAGACCCCCAGAGCTGGGTAATTACATAATTATTGACAAAGAAAAGATTACACATTTATATTTTTGCTCTTCATTGCTGGCTTATGTTTTACTCAGTCTAAGTTTCTGGGTTCCGCAATACAGGAACCCACAAATTAAACATGGAAGCTGGATTTGTACAATCCTCTAGGCAAAAATGATATTGGCAAGTTTGTGATTCAGGGTGTTGTGCAAACCCAACCATTTTTCTGCTCCCAAGTCTGCTAAGTGCCTGTAAAGGCAGTCACCAGGCCTGTCTTTCTTTGCTTGCAGATAGTCTCTGCCAGAACGTTCGTCAACCTGTCAAGTGAGGTAGGATGAGAAAACTGACTTGTGTGCTACAGGAGAAAACCTCTGATCTGGACCATGGAGAGAGAGAGAGAAAAAAAATAGTCACATATTTGAGCCTGGGGTCTGGAGCTGCCACAGGGATAAGATGGGGTGGTACAATTCTGTTGAAACAAAGGGGGTGGGTGCATGCAAAAACATACTAGGTGTTGGCAATCCAGCTGTGGAAAACAATGGCTGGATCAGGGTCAACCAAAAACTTACAGTGAAAATAACAATTGGGGTCCATGTTTCCTGCCCCTTCTCTCTGCTTGCTCCAGCGCACTGCTTGGCAGGTGGGGTAGTTAGCTTTGTGATATCCTGTTTGACACCCAATATTTTGCTGGTTATAGCAAAGCTTGCAGTGCTGATCTTAGCCAGTAACTGCAACACGGGTTTTATGCTGTGAAAAAAGCTTGGACTGCATAGATCAATTTGCAGCACCATCATTGGCCAACCTTCAGGTCTTGTTACTTACTTCTTTCTGCTGGCAATTCTGCCTAAAAGAAGTCATGGCTCACTTTTTCTTTCCCCCCCCCCCTCTTAAGACTACAGGTGGCCTCCCAAGGTTGCTTTGCAGTTCCTAGAGGTGCCTCTAACCAGACATCCATGATCAGCAAATGCCCCATTAAGGCAAAAAAACAAAACCCCACATGCAAAGTGAGATGCAGAGGTGCAGACCTTGAAGTCCTAAATCTGCATGTAGCCTTGAAGTATGGATTGCAGAGACTCCCAATGGATTGGAGGTTTTCTTAATTGCAGTTAATGTAAATCATTCTTTTTTTCTGAATCCATGCAGTTCTTTTCGAAGAGCTGCATATCACATGCTACTCAAAATTCAAGTGAAATCCTCAGCCCACAATCTTTGGGTATCCCTGCTAAGGAAGGATGACAGCCCCCCCCAAAAAATACCAGGAAACCCCCCTTCCCAACAAACCGAGCACTGAATTGTAATACAATACAATAGCAGAATTGGAAGGGACCTTGGAGGTCTTCTAGTCCAACCCCCCTGCCTAGGCAGGAAACCCTATACCGTTTCAGACAAATGGCTATCCAACATCTTCTTAAAGACTTCCAGTGTTGGGGCATTCACAACTTCTGGAGGCAACTTCTGTTCCACTGATTAATTGTTCGAATTATCTTTCTTCAGCACCCAACCACAGCAGCTCCTGAAGGTTATCCACCCTGGCTTAAGAAAAAGAAAGAAAAATGCTGATGGTATTACAACAGTCAGTATATTCTACACTTCATATAACCCATGATTTATATGAATCAATCATAATTTGCCCCCAATGAGCCATAAAGCCTGCTTGGCTTTATACAACAGCTGAGCCACAAACACACAAACTGTGTTTACTTTTGCCTGATGTGCACCTCGGCTCCTGTTTAGTTAAGGATTGTGGGAGTTGAAATCGAACATGTCTGGAGGGTGCAATTTTCATACACAAAAAATTGTTCTGATAGAATGCATTTAGATTGGCAACTGGTCAGGGACAAACAAACAAAAAAAATGGTGCTTTGACCTGCTCTTGTGACCTTAGCATTTTGATTTGCACGAATTAACAGCTGAAACTTTTCCAGATCTACTAACTGCTAAAGCCAAGCTCAGGAATCTGCTGAAAACGAAGCAACCTTTTGCTAACTTGCAAGCACTCTTACATATATTTCTAGGGGAAATACCCAGTTGGGTCCCAACTTTCGGAGAATTAGGATTAATGGCTGATGTCTTCAAAGCAGTGCTGTGTGGCTGGCAAGAAAATGAGCACCTAAACAGATGCACATTTTGTGTGTGCAAGCATTCAGAGGTGCCTCTATATAGGTCTGATTCTTGCTAGTATTTTTATACATGGCTCTATTTCTTTCATTTCATTTATTATATTTATATGCTGCCCTTTCCCCCCGAAGGGGACTCAGGGCAGCTAACAAATCAAATCAGGGAAGGGGGGGTACAGACCAAAAAATAAAAAACAAACATGACAATACATAATTTAAAAACACACAACAGTCATACCATTCGAGACGGGGGCAACAGCTCTTTAGCCCCAGGCCTGTCGGAACAGCCAGGTTTTAACGGCTTTGCGGAAGGCCTGGAGGGTGGTGAGGGTTCGAATCTCCACGGGGAGTTCGTTCCAAAGGGTCGGAGTAGCCACAGAGAAGGCTCTCCTCCGGGTAGTCGCCAGTCGACACTGGCCAGCGGATGGAATTCGGAGGAGGCCTAATCTGTGGGATCTAATCGGTCTAGTGGAGGTAATTGGCAGCAGGCGGTCTCTCAAGTACCCAGGTCCAATACCATGAAGGGCTTTATAAGTGACGACTAGCGCCTTGAAGCGTATCCGGAGACCAATAGGCAGCCAGTGCAGCTCGCGGAGGATAGGTGTTACGTGGGTGAACCGAGGTGCACCCACGATCGCTCGCGCGGCTGCATTCTGGACAAGCTGAAGTCTCCGAATGCTCTTCAAGGGCTGCCCCATGTAGAGCACGTTGCAGTAGTCTATGTCAAACTAGAAGCCAAACCTAAGACTTGGTTCATGTTATACCACAGACTGGCTAACCCTCATGGCAGAGTTCAGTTTTTGGCCGGAGAGGAGGGGGTGCTTATATGCTGCTGCACTCCAGAGAGCCTCTTATCCAGGCTGATGAAGGCAGATTCCCCTGGAGATTGCAATGCACTGGACTGTGTAAGTTTGAACAAGTGAATAGGTAGTTGTGGGGGGCCTCATTCTTTCTGCTCCCAAGTTTTAAAGCCCAACCAGGGATGTGAGAGCCAAGGTGGCGCAGTGGTTAGGGTGCAGTACTGCAGGCCACTTCAGCTGACTGTTATCAGCAGTTCAGTGGTTCTAATCTCACCGGCTCAAGGTTGACTCAGCCTTCTATCCTTCCAAGGTGGGTGAAATGAGGACCCAGACTGTGGGGGCGATATGCTGACTCTGTAAACCGCTTAGAGAGGGCTGAAAGCCCTATGAAGCGGTATATAAGTCTAACTGCTATTGCTATTGCTATTTAATTTCTGAAAATTAAATTCTGAAAATTTCTTCCACAGGTAGTTGGGCCTAGTCTTTTCATTTTCAATGTTCAATTTCAGCGTTGAGCTGCATTTGTTCAGCGAGATAAGAAAGGCAATCTGCATATGATTGTTATCACTCTTACTCATTTGCACCAGAGTTTATCACTGAATGAAGATTGAACTCATCACTTTTATGGAAGCTAAATCCATATAAGCCAGGGGGAAAGTGGTGACTTTCTACATTCCTAGTTTTCACAGCTTTGGAATGTATAATGTGATGGTGGTGGGCTTTGCCCCTGCCTCCTTTTATTCCCCTTCCCCTCTTCCTTATTAGATCCGATTCCCTTCTGTCTAATGGCAGCTGTTGTGGCTTTTTTGGGACATCAAGATAAAGAGATGACAAAGGAAGAAGCTTCAGTTATATGATGTATTACCAAACAAATTCACACAATAAGGAATAGATGAAAGCAGACCGGGGACTCAGCGCGAGACATTGTTGACATATTTCATTTACGAATAACAAAAATGATTTTAAAGTTCCCTCATCAACTACTAATTACAGTTTAAGCTTCCTCCCTCCCTCACCAAGGAAGGGACACTGAGACTTTAGCAATTCTTTCAAATCGATGTTATATACTTTGAACGTGAATAAAATTGCAATTCTTAGAAAATAGGGATAGAATCCTCCGAGTTGAGTTTCTATGCATGTTTCAACAGGGCTAATTGGATAAATTTTCTTTTCTCTACAGTCCTAGTCTCAGCCCTCCCCTTCAATTACATTTTAAAATATTTGTAATAGGAAACAAATTCCTGATTGGGAAACTCTTTGAACTGAGTCTAGAGAGGAAATATTCAAACCACAAATGTCCTTTAGCCAAGGAATTCTTTGATAGAAATCAGAGGAAATCCAGTTTTTAGAACAAGAATAAACCTTCACTTTGGGCTTTCTCTCAAAGCAGGGTAGCCCTGATTGGTAGTTTAAATGGGGCATTGTATTTTATTTATTTTTTGGGCTTCTTTACCCTGCTTGCCATTTATCAATGTTTCAAAACAGGCCAGGATGAAATCAATAACTATAATCCTAGTGATGCCTAGTTCAATTTGCTGGAAAAAGAAACTTGTGATGAGAAGAGGCATTTCAACAACAAAAGAACAGCAGCAACCGAAGGTGATTGAAAAAGGAGATCAGAGAAACTCACTAATGGTTGTTATTTTATGACCGCATCTGCTCTAACATGGCACGACAAATCCCAGAGTTTCCAACCAGGATCCGTACAATCTCAAGGCTCGGTTGCAATCTGCATCTGCATGCCTGCTATGGGAAAACAACAGCAGCAGGACAATGCCATCCTCAGAGAGTCACCCTTAAAGGAGAGACAGAAGGACTGAACTCGCACAAAATCATGGATCATGAACTAGCCACCCCCCTACTATGAATGCTGTGCAAACTCCTTAACTGAATTATTAAGTAACTAAAAATTGCACAACACGTTAGGCTAAAATGTGGTTGGCTAGTTGGTGGTTCAGTTTATCTTGCAGACTCTGTTCTTAAATGAAGACTCGTTGCCCTCTGGGCTGATTTGCAGCCATGCTAAGCTATAGTTTAACCCTATTTATTGAATAAGCCGGAATAAGCATACTAAGCTCAAAACAGGCAAATTACTACATGCCAAGGTCTTCTACAGATCAAGTTCTTTGTAAACCTGGCACAAATCCAAGTCAAGCCATCATTTCTCCAAATCCGTTACTGAGCCTTTAATATGGTCTTCAGCAATATACTGTAGTTCAAGGATTGTGATTGGTGTTAATTTATTTACAGATAACTTTACCAATGTATCTGAAGGAGCTGCAAAATAGACCAGAATAACAAACAATTCTTTCTCTATGTCATAGCGAAGAAGCTGTATTTACTAATTTCTGGCAGCTGTTAAAGACACAAATCTGCAGTTTCAAAATGGGAACAATTCTTTTGATAATGACTAAGATAAGGGTCATAACGAATACTTTGAAGAATCTCTCTGTATTAATAGTCATTGGATGTTCCCAGATGCATAGGACTGGCACCATGCACTGAATGTTTAGCTAAAGCGGTTCCACCACAAAACCGCGGTAGACTAAAGCGCGCTCAACGAAAGCGCGTACGTGACGTCATCACAGCGCGACGAAAACAGCATGCTGTGAACGGTAAACTTAAAATTAACACGTAAATCTAAACCTAACCCCCCCAAACCTAACCCTAACCCTAACCCTTAACCTAACCCTAAACCTAACCCTTAACCTAACGCTAAACCTAACGCTAACCCTTAACCTAACCCTAAACCTAACCCTAACGCTTAACGTAACCCTAAACCTAACCCTAACCCTTAACCTAACCCTAACCCTAACCCTAAACTTAACCCTTACCTTTATGTGAATCGGCTTGCTTTAATTTTATTTTAATTTTAATTTAATTTATTTTTTATTTTATTTGTCGCGCTGCTGATGACGCCACGTACGCGCTTTAATCGGGTGTGCTTTAGTGGACCGCAGTTTTGACGGGTCACGGCTAAAGCAGCCTCCGTTTCATGAATCTTTCCCCATCCTTATAGTTTGAACTTGAATCATCGTTCTTTTCTCTGGCCAATTCTCATAGATGCTGTGTCTCAAGGGACTATTAGATATGACCTGTGTGCCAGCAATTCGTATTAAAAGAAACCAAATCTTTGATTTAATAAAACGATGTTTTGATCTGATTTGACCATCTTGCTACCGAAGAATTTCTAAACAGGAGGTGACAGCCATACCTATTTGCAGTCTTCTCTTCAATGAATGTTTCCGCTGAGAAATCTGCCTGCCTAAACTCTTATCACTCCTTTCTATTGAAATAATGTTCCTGCAGTGTCTGCAGTCACCCTGCAGGCTATTTCCCTATATTGCTACTGGAAATTATTTTAAATGTAGATTCCACAAATTTAATACTGGGTCTTCTAAATCAGTGTTTCTCAACCTTGGCCACTTGAAGATGTCCGGACTTCAACTCCCAGAATTCCCCAGCCAGCATTCGCTGGCTGGGGAATTCTGGGAGTTGAAGTCCGGACATCTTCAAGTGGCCAAGGTTGAGAAACACTGTTCTAAATGACTAGCCACGCACTCACTGTTATTCCACATGTAAGCCTTTACTATATCATTGGATTAGATCCTTTCTATTCTCTCCTCGTTTGGCTCATCTTCCATTATTCCCACCTTTATGGAGAAGGATTTGGGGTGGGAATGAGGCTTCTTCCTGTGCCAGGTGTTTTGATGCCTGCAATCCCAAGAACTGACATATCAAAGTCAGGATAATCAGCCTGGCATTGAGCTGCTTCTGAAGGATCAGATCAAAGAATGGAAGTTGTCACAGAGTCTGAACCAACTGAAAGGAGATACGTGGCCTCAGAAGATGTGGGGGGGGTGCATATGCAGAAGCACTTGAGGAATGTGAGATGTTCTGAACAAGAAGAGGAATATATGTGGAGTTGTGTTAAATCTCTCGCGTCAAAGTCAGAGAGGACTCAGCCAAAGTTATGGATGATTTAGACTTTTCTGAACAAAGTTAAGATAAAAAAAATTGACCAGGCTAGTATCTGGCATAGCTATGTGACTGAAATTATCTTGGCTGTGGAGAATCTATACCGAAAGATAAATGGAGATAAATGCAAACCAACAATCCTCCTTAATCTTTCAACAGCTTTTGACACAGTTGAACGAAATATCTCCCTGAGGGGCTCTGCCAGGAAAAGCTGTAAGAGGCACAATTTTCCAATAATGTTGGTCTTCTCTGAAAAGGAAATCCCAGAGGAGGCGCTGCTGGTTTACCATTCTCCCCTGGGCCCTCTGACACAGGATTCCAGCTCCTCTCTGTGGTATTTAATGCCTACCGGAAATTGCTAGAAAAAGCCATGCCCAGATTTTGGCTGGGATGTCATAAGAATGCTTTACTATGTAGGAGAATCAGTTCTAGTCTCAAGTCTTCCTTGTCCAAATGCCAATGGCATTTCCAGTTGGATTACTATCAAACACTATGCTGAGATTTTCCTTAAACAGACAGTCCGGGATCTTCAATCAATTGTAATGGTAGGATAAATATTCTGTTGTCAAAAGGATCAACTGTTTCATGCTGACAGCATTTTCATTTCATTGGCAACCAATTGGTTAGTTCAAAGGTCACTTTCTGTCCTTTGAAATCCTAATCAAAGAGAGACAAGTGCAGTTCCCAGAGGGTTCCAAGTGACACCCCCCAACGAAAGAAGACTCCGAAGGTTGAAGTTCCTCAAGGTTCCATTTTATTACAGATGCCATATTGGCACATCTGGGAAAACCCGAATCTGAAAGCTTCCAGGTTTCCCCCACCCAAATGAAAGTCCAAGCCCCTGCCCAGCACCCACATGTCCATCACACAGCCCAATCAGGCACTCCTCCAGGTGCAGGGCAAGATGTCCTTGACTCTCTGAGAAAGGAATGTTATTATGACTATCTCCCATACACCATATAACCCCCCTCCATTTTCCCATAGTACTAAATGTAGCAGGCTGGAAGACCCAATGCAAAAGGTGGCTTCCAGGCCTGACAGGCTACTGAGCTACAATTCCCAGCACGCCTCTATCAGTAGTTGGAGATCAATGAGCTGGAACAAAAGCATATTGTGAAGGGTTCAAGACCTGCATCCTGATTTTGTATTCCTCTTCATTTTCTCTTCAGAAGTGCCAATAAACCATATGGCTGGTATGCAGTGGTGGGTTTCAAAAATTGTTCGAACCTACTCTGTGGGTGTGGCCTCCTTTGTGGGAGTGGCTTGCTGCCCATGTGACCGGATATGAAGATGCTGACAACACTTGTCAGAACCACCTTAAATTACCTCACACACAGCACTGGCATGCATATGAATATGATGTAAACTTGTTTTTTAAAAGGCATCTTTGGTTTGCGTTAAAACAACTTCAACACACGCAATGTCCTGATTGCACTACAAACGCAGTAGTCATCCTTACCTTTCACAGAGGCACTGAGTTTTATAAATAGGAGCATGATAGTGTAGAATAATCCTATCCAAGGACCAGTGGTGGGTTTCAAAAATTTTTGGAACCTCTTCTGTAGGTGTGGCCTGCTTTCCGGGTCCACTAGTGGAACCTCTTCTCACCGGTTCGGTAGATTTGACGAACCGGTGCTACCAAATAGGTGTGAATTGGTAGGAACCCACCTCTGCTGGTATGGCATAAAACCTATAAACCGAAAGGGGGGGAGCGGTGCTTCCCCAAGGAAGTTTCTCAGCTTCCCTTTAACTGGAAGATGACCTCATAGAGTCATAGGGATGGAAGGGAACTTGTAGGTCTTTTAGTTCAACTCCCTGCCTAAGGCAAGAGACCTTCTTCCATCCCAGAAAAATCGTTGTCCAATCTTTTCTTGAAAATCTCCTGCAATGGACATCCACAATTCCAGAGGGCAAGCTAATCCATTGGCAAATTCTTCTCACTGTGAGGAAATTCCTCCTTATTTCCAGATGGGATCGTCTTCTAACCAGCTTCCACCAGTTGCTCCTTGTCTCCTGGGCCTGGATGCTCGTGACTATTTTATTCCCATAAATGAAGGTGGGATACAAATAAATAAATAAAAATTGAATCAGCACTTTTCGACTGTATAAGCTATTTGGAGTATGATTTATTGCAGAAAATTGGGACAGAGCTGTCATTGTTCAGTTACTTCCAACTCTTCTTGATCCTTCTCTGTTGCGGCTCCGACGCTATGGAACAATCTCCCCATGGAGATCCGCACCCTCACCACCGTCCAGGCCTTCCGCACAGCCCTCAAGATCTGGCTAGCCCGTCAGGCCTGGGGATAAGTTTTTACTTTAGCCCCTCCCGAATGTCGAGTGAATGTTGTGTTTTATTGTTTAATTTATTCTCGCTCACATTTCTTTTTGTATTTGTCCTACACTCCCTTTCCCCTTTTATTGTAAGCCGCCCTGAGTCCCCTCAGGGAAAAGGGCGGCCTATAAATGCATAATAAATTTTTAAATTTTTTTTAAAAAAATTAAAAATTAAATTAATTAAATCCAATGGACTACAGTTTACCAAATTAATCGGGCAGCAACTGCCTTCTCTGAGGTGTTATAAAGTCATATCCATGGCATCTCTGATAGCTTTTAGCCATCTTGGTTTCTGTAAGCTCTTTTTATTGGCCTTTTTTTCCAAATCACGGTCTTCTCAAAATGTTCTTGAAGGATAATAAGATAACCTTTCTTTTTTATTACCGGTGCGTCTTATATTCTGAAAAATACGGTATTTGGAATATAATGGTTGAAATATACATTGTTCTGGTTTAGTGTTAACAGAAACTGCTAATTTCAATCTAGAAATTAGTAGGCAAGGTCCACATTTGACTTATTGCATTGTTCAACTTTATCCAACCATTGCTGAGATGAAGTCTGACCTCATTACAATTATTTTGGCACCAATATAATTGCATAATTAATACACTGTAAGTCTCAATTGGAGATACTTATGGGGTGATTTGATTGATCATATGCTATCAAGTCATTGTCAATTCTTAATGACCACATACATTTTCTTCATGACAATCTATAATTTATGACAGCTGGGAAAGCCTTACATGCCAAAAAACACCTGTTTCATGGCCGTTGTAACTTTGAATGGTAGTAAAACCAGTCATTGAGTGAGGACTACCTGTAGAACAATTTGAGCATTTGTGCCTCAAGTAGAACTTTGAGTAAATATGTTTGATGAGCTATTTGCTAGTTTTCCTGGCTGTCCATGGTATTCTAGCACTAACGCTTAGACCTATATACCGCTTCACAGTGCTTTACAGCCCTCTCTAAGCAGTTTATAGAGTCACCATATTTTCCCCAACAATCTGTGCCCTCATTTTACCCACCGGCTCAAGGCTAAGTCAACTTTGAGTTGGTCAGGATCGAACTGCCGAACTGCCAGCAGTCAGCAGAATTAGCCTGCAATACTGCATTCCAATCACTGCACCACCACAGCTCATTCTCAGGAATCTTTTCTTACCTCAAAGTTCAAGTGTCAACACTCTTCCTATACTGTTTCTTCAAGTCCAACCCTTCCGTCCACAACCACAGGAAACACAATACAATAATACAATACAATAGCAGAGTTTGAAGGGACCTTGGAGATCTTCTAGTCTAACCCCCTGCCTAGGCAGGAAACCCTATACCATTTCAGACAAATGGCTATCCAAAATCATCTTAAAGACTTCCAGTGTTGGAGACACCACTGCTTGCACATTTCTGATCTTTGTAGGTATAACGTAGTCACAATGTGGTGTTTGAACACCTTTTGCAAAGCCTTTGTGCCTGCTATGCTATCAAACAATTGAACTGCATTTTTATTGAGGTAAAGCACTGATTCGTCAAGTTCAATACTACTTAAATGAAATTTCCCAGTTGAGAAATTTTCCTTCAAATTTAGATCACATCACCCATTGCTCCTGTATCAGATAGCAGTTGTTCAACACATCTGGAAGGCACAAGGTTGGGGAAAGTTGATTTACACTGCTGATAGTGACTCTCAGACATTTCCCAGCCTCAACTGGAGATAGTAGAGACAAGTTAGGATTTTTCAATCTATTTATGGCTCTTCCACTAAATCTTCTACAGTATTATCAAACATACAGGAACTGGATCAGATCCTTCTTTGCATCCCACCATCTTTTGACAGTTTATGCATGATATATTTTATTTTTCAAACTCAGTTCTTTAATACTATATTGTGAGTGACTGCAAAGAACGGGGCCCTGCGTTCAGAAGAGATGTAGTGTTTATGCTTCCGTGTAAGAACATAAGCAGAGCTCTTCTTGATCAGGCCAAAGTATTGCTCATCTGCCTACATACAGACTATACATTGCTACTTGATATGAATTTTCTGTTTGGCCATCCTGATAATAATTGAGAGTAAGCATCTTTTCCTGGAGTTTCTCTAATATTTATTTTAAAAGTGAAATAGCATAAATTAGCTGAGTGTCTCATACCATCTTATATACTCAGGATGGAAAAGCCAAAGTCCAAGTATTCCTTTTCTACAGCCAACATATCACTTTGGTCCTATGCTTGTGTCTTTAACCCACAGTGGGCAGTCTTGTTTGAGCCAGAAGGTAAACAGAATACTAATTTTGAATTTTGAAATGTAATAAAATTTGTATGCCGCCCAATCCCGTAGGACTCTGGGCGGCTTACAGAAACAAGATAAAAAACATTTAAAAATTTAAGAGTAAAAATACCGTTATTAAAATTACACACCATCCATGCTGTCTAGGTGGGGCTGGACATTAATCAACAGCCCCAGGCCTTCCGGAACAGCCAGGTTTTGGTGGCTTTTTGGAAGGCCGGGAGAGTGGGAAGGGTCCGGATCTCTATGGGTAGATTGTTCCACAGGGCCAGCGCAGCTACAGAGAAGGCCCTCCCCTGAGGGGCCGCCAGCCGGCATTGTCCGGCCGACGGCACCCGGAGGAGGCCTAACCTGTGTGATCTTGTTGGTTGTTGGGAGGTATGTGGCAGGAGGCGGCCTCTCAGGTAGCCAGGTCCTAAACCATGTAGGGCTTTAAAAGTAATGACTAGCACCTTGAAGCGGAGACCAACAGGGAGCCAGTGCAGCTCGCGGAGGATGGGTGTAACATGTAGATTCATGCTTCTCCCATCCTAATGAGATCGTGACCCGTCAAAACTGCGGTCCACTAAAGCGCGCCCGATTAAAGCGCGTACCTGACGTCATCAGCAGCGCGACAAAAAAATAAAAAAATAAATTAAATTAAAATTAAAATAAAATTAAAGCAAGCCAATTCACATAAAGGTAAGGGTTAGGGTTAGGTTTAGGGTTACGTTAAGCGTTAGGTTTAGGTTTAGGGTTAGGTTAAGGGTTAGCGTTAGGTTTAGTGTTAGGTTAAGGGTTAGGTTTAGGGTTAGGTTAAGGGTTAGGGTTAGGTTTAGGGTTAGGTTTGGGGGGGTTATGTTTAGATTTACACGTTAATTTTAAGTTTACCGCTCACAGCGTGCTGTTTTCGTCGCGCTGTGATGACGTCACGTACGCGCTTTCGTCGAGCGCGCTTTAGTCTACCGCAATTTTGTGGTGGAACCAATGAGATCACCTTCCCCGCCTCAGCCCAGTATCCCAAACAGGTCCTTTTTGGGATACTTTTGGTTGCCTGCCTGCCTTACAATTGGGAGGGAGAGTTTGGCTTTTAGCCAATGTAATGAACAGCTCTTAGCTAGAGCAGAGCTGGTATTGATTGCTGCTAAGTGCTGGTTGTTCCCTCTGTGCTGATTCAGAGGTTGATTCATGCAGGAGTGTCCAATCAAAAGGCAGTGGGGGGAAGGAGAAGACTAAAAAGGACTACTGGTCCTGGAGTGAGGTAGCCCATTGCCTGGGCTTAGTGGAAGAAGCGAATGAATCTATTATCTCGGTGTAGCATGATGACTTCAATGGCAAACTTGGGGCTCACTAAGAAAGACTGGCCTTTATTTGGATCAGGCACCACCATCCTTGCCTGCCAAGTAAGGAGAATTCTATCACTACTTCTCTTTCTCAAAGAAGACATGCATTTCCATAGCAAATTCCAATGATTAACCTTAATACTGAATTCCCATTAGATTGTTCCCCGTCCTCCTTAGGAATTAACTGAGTGGCTTAGCCCCATGGTGCGTTGTGCTGCTCCTTCCATTTGTTGGCATGCTGCACAATGGCTTGTTAGTGGGTAGCCGAAACACCCTTTCTTCTACATGTGCCTTTTGCTTAATGTTCTGTACACAGAGAGCAAAAGCTTGGAAGTTGTGTAACTGCTGAATCATTCCAGTGCAGGAGATTTTTAAGAGTTCTGTCCCTACTCCAGCAGTGAGGGATTTGAAAAGGTTAAGAGGTGATGATTTCATGCAAGGTTGTCCTATTAAAAAGCTGCACATGTATTATTCATTCACACACACACACACACACACACACACACACACACACACACACACACACACACACACACATATCATGGTTTTCAAGTCAATGAGATGTAGCTGCACGTTTCTCAGTATAGATTGCAAGCGATTGGCTACTTTTCACTTTCAAGGAAAAGCAACAGGTAAACTTGGTTTCTTGATGGAAGTACATAAAAATCTAGCTTTTCCAGATCTGGTCTTGAAGCCTAGAAAGTAAGGAAATAATTCCTTATCTACCACATGTTAACAAACTCTTCACGTTGAGTTCTGCCCACCATGCCAGTTAGTAAATCCAAAAGCCTTGAACAACAGAAATAAATGTGAAAAACTTAACAGCTGATTTAAGGTTTATTAAGGAAGAAGAATGGGCTGGGAAAAAGATCACCTTAGGAGAAATTAATATTTGGTATAGTTTCTCTTGCCACTGGTTTGAACCATTGCAGACGTATTTCAAAGCTGCACATGGGTTCTTCATAAGAATTTGTATGTTTCAGAAGAGGAAAATTTTGATAGTACCAGTTAAAGAACCATAACATAAAGCTCACAATGAACTCACCACAACCATATGATTCCTACAACTGGCTGTCTTCCCCTCTGGAATGTTTTCCCTGGGATAAAACAATTTTATATCTCATGTTCCTAATACATCAAATGAAGAAAACCCTTCTTAGCTTGACTTTCTGACTATGCCCAACTCCTTCCCATCTCCCATTTAAGCAATATAATGTCTTAGTTTTTTTTAATAATAGAATAGAATTCTTTATTGGCCAAATGTGATTGGACACACAAGGAATTTATCTTTGGTGCATATGCTCTCAGTGTACATAAAAGAAAAGATACATTCATCACAAATCATAAGGTACAACACTTAATGATAGTCATAGGGTACAAATAAGCAATCAAATTATACTAGGAACAGAGGTGGGTTCCTACCAGTTCGCACCTATTCGGTAGAACCGGTTCGTCAAATCTACCGAACCGGTTAGAAGAGGTTCCACCAGTGGACCCGGAAAGCAGGCCACACCTACAGAAGAGGTTCCAAACTTTTTTGAAACCCACCACTGGTCCTTGGATATGATTATTCTACACTATCATGCTCGTATTTATAAAACTCAGTGCCTCTGTGAAAGGTAAGGATGACTACTGCATTTGTGATGCAATCAGAACATTGCGTGTATTGAAGTTGTTTTTAACGCAAACCAAAGATGCCTTTTAAAAAACAAGTTTACATCCTATTCTTATGCATGCCAGTGCTGTGTGTGAGGTAATTTAAGGTGGTTCTGACAAGTGTCGTCGGCATCTTCATATCCAGTCACATGGGTGGCAAGCCACTCCCACAAAGGAGGCCACACCCACAGAGTAGATTCGAACAATTTTTGAAACCCACCACTGACTAGGAAACAATATAAACCGTAAGGATACAAGCAACAAAGTTACAGTCATACAGTCATAAGTGGGAGGAGATGGGTGATAGGAAGGATGAGAAGATTAAGACTAATAGTAATGCAGACTTAGTAAACAGTTTGACAGTGTTGAAGGAATTATTTGTTTAGCAGAGTGATGGCGTTGGAGGGGGGAACATTCTCCCCAGTTTATGAATCATTTTCAAATTAGATTGGTTTTCCCAAAAATTCTGTATGTTGAAGTATAAACAGTTCTTTAAATAATAGCTTTGGATACTGATAGGGCTGCTGTATCTCAGTGATGAAATGCCTTCTAGATGGCGGTAAGGAGTTAGTGTTTTCAGTATCTTGTCTTTTAATGGTGGTTTGGACTTCTGCAGCCTAGAAAGAGTACTGTAGTCTGTCAACCCAAAAAATTGATGCAGAAGCATCAAGGAAGCATCATACTTTTCATACAATTGTTAATAAGAGCCTCATTACATTCTTTCCTTTTTACTACGTGTGAATCTCTCTCTACTTTCCAAAATCAGCGTATTTCTCTTGCCCTTTCTGAAATGGAAATAACACACAATATTTTTAGAGGCCGCAAAGATTTACTTACAACTAGGTCCCAGATTTTATGGAAAGATGAACAGGCCCCATGCCTGGCTATTCATCAGCCATCAACAAACGTGGCCTTTACTGAATCAATGAAGTCAACCCAGGTTCCTTAGTTTATTTGTATGGAATCAAAAATAACCAAGGCTTTCTCGCATATTGTTAGGGCATACTAAAGATATTTCTTAAAGTTCAGTGCATTCTCTGTACTTTATAACAGTTCACTGCAGTACTATAGCTTTGTAGAGGAATGGGGGATTGGGTGTTTCCATCTAACCAAGGATTTCAATTCTTCTGGGACAATTACTTCCCTTATTTTGCTTTGTTGACTTGCTTCTTTGACATGACATACATTGTCCCATTGATGAAAGAAATGTCCTTCTGGGTTCGGCTCCCAAGTGGAGAAAAAGACACTGGAGACATGGAGGCTGCTTGGAAAGATGGTTTATTGTTGGACAGGGCCACATGGCTTGAGCCCTGAACAGAAAAGGTGATCACATGCTTCAATGTTGGTGGAGAAGAAGAGAAGGGCTGAGGGAGGGGCTTGCTAGGCTTTTTATAATGTTCAGTCCCACCTCTCTGTTTCCTGTTCCTGTGTAAGAAATGTATTCTGACTGGTTGTCAGACTCCCATAGGGCCATGCAGGGACAACTCTCTGGGCTGTGTTTTGAATCCAGGTTTAGTTGAGTTCTCAGATGCCATGTGGTCAGTTGAGTAAAGGGCCAATATTATCATGCCTTTACTCTCATCCCCCCTGGGCCTGCAATGGAAAAGTCTTTATTATGTAAAAGGGACTAGCTTGGCCTTCTTAATGGCCCATTAACAAAGTGGGGATGGGCAGGAAGCTACAGGCAACTATTCTGTCTTTCAAAACATATTTCTTTCTTTTCATATCCAGAGAAATATTCTGCCTTTTCAATATTTCCTAGGATATTTCGTTTTTCTGGGAGAGGGCTGGATGATAACTTCCCACCCCATCATGTCTTGTCACTTTATTATTATACCTGTAACAGCAATACAACAATTTGCAATTGTAAGCAAGTAGTTACATTCATTTCTCTAAATGGGAACTATTCCTATGCAGGTTTCGGCAGGACAGACTTTGAAAAAAGGTACCCAACGTGGAAAATTAGTAGGATTTATAGTCCTGATCATTTGACAATCATACAATGGATAAGATGTTTTAAGGGTGCTCCGTTTCTTTCACAGCTTTGCACCAGATAGAAGTTAACAGGCCCAATAAAGCAAAAAATCCTGTACCTATTGATATCTGAAGGTCACATAGCTGTAAAAATCAACATATAGTCTAGACACCCAGGAAAGAAAAAGACAGGAAGCTGCTTTATCATAAACCATGCTAAATCATAATGTGGATGGCATTTATTTTTAACTTGGCTTAACACTGTGTGTGAACTAGACACACTCTCTTAAAAAAAGGCTAAAGCAAACTGCGGTTGCATACATGGGAACCTAGTGATGAAAGAAATGTCCTTCTGGGTTCGGCTCCAAGTGGGGAAAAAGACACTGGAGACATGGAGGCTGCTTGGAAAGATGGTTTATTGTTGGACAGGGCCACATGGTTTGAGCCCTGAACAGAAAAGGTGATCACATGCTTCAATGTTGGTGGAGAAGAAGAGAAGGGCTGAGGGAGGGGCTTGCTAGGCTTTTTATAACCTGTTCAGTTCCACCTCTCTGTTTCCTGTTCCTGTGTAAGAAATGTATTCTGATTGGTTGTCAGACTCCCATGGGGCCATGCAGGGGCAACTCTCTGGGCTGTGTTTTGAATCCAGGTTTAGTTTAGTTCTCAGATGCCATGTGGTCAGTTGAGTAAAGGGCCAATATTACTCCCATCCCCCCTGAAGCTGCAGTGGAGAAGTCTTTATTATGTAAAAGAGCCGAGGTGGCACAGTGGTTAGGGTGCAGTACTGCAGGCCACTTTAGTTGACTGTGATCTGCAGTTCAGCGGTTCAAATTTCACAGGCTCAAGGTCGATTCAACCTTCCATCTTTCCGAGGTGGGTGAGATGAGGACCCGGACTGTGGGGGCAAGTTGCTGACTCAATTTGCTAAAAAAATTGTAAACTGCTTAGAGAGGGCTGAAAGCCCTATGAAGCGGTATATAAGTCTAATAAATAAATAAATATATATATATATATATATAAATAAATAAATAAATAAAATGGACTAGCTTGGCCTTCTTATTTATTTATTTTATTTTATTTAATGGCCCATTAACAGTTAGGATGGGCAGGAAGCTACAGACAGCTATTCTGTCTTTTAAAACATGTTTCTTTCTTTTGATATCCAGAGAAATATTCTGCCTTTTCAATATTTCCTAGGATATTTCATTTTTCTGGGAGAGGGCTGGGTGATAACTTCCCACACTAGCAAGTGTGTCCATCTACCAGGAAGCCATATCTGGGCTATACAAATCTAAAAGACCATTAGATGGCCACACCAAGAATTCTCCAAGTTCTTTGCTATGATCTGGATATCATCTTCATTTTTACAGCCCAAAGTATGCTTCTCTACTTCAGCACTGTACTTCCTGATTAAAGCAATTCTCCCGGATCCTCCCTAGAGGCCTTTTCTATCCGTTGTTACCTCGTGCTTTCATGTGGAGGTATCGGGGAATGCGCTACTGGGATCTTTCTGCATCCAAAGCACGTTCCTGACTACCAATGTATGTTTGCTTTCAAATTGCACAGACGGTAATATTTAAATCTCAAGCTATAATCATGTGTGTAAAGGAAAAGAGTGACTTGCAGGCAAGTTACCGAGAGCCAGAACTGCTTATGTTTATCCCGTCAAAAACTGTGATAAGATTATCTGGCAGGAAAAGGAAGATGTATAAGTGGTGAAAATGCAGGTAAGTTTGCTAATGGGCTGTGCCACCAGTGGGCCTCAGGACCCCCCAAAATTGCACACCCTTGACTTAGCAATAGCAATAGCAGTTCGACTTATATACCGCTTCATAGGGCTTTCAGCCCTCTCTAAGCGGTTTACAGAGTCAGCATATCGCCCCCCACAGTCTGGGTCCTCATTTCACCCACCTCGGAAGGATGGAAGGCTGAGTCAACCCTGAGCCGGTGAGATTTGAACAGCCGAACTGCAGAACTGCAGTCAGCTGAAGTAGCCTGCAGTGCTGCATTTAACCACTGCGCCACCTCGGCTCCCTGACGTGTAGAGCGACAGTTGTCTTTGGCTGATTAGCTTAGCCAAATTAAGACAAATCAAACTGTGGCTTGAAGCCATGTGTGATTGGAATCTTTTCCTCTCTGGGCAGTGTATTGTGGGAAGTTACTGAGATATTATTTATTTACTATATTTTGAAACCAGCAGGCCGTAAACCACAAATACGGAAATGCACGGCTGGAAGATAAGATGCAAGGTTGTCATTATTATTTTTAAGGCCTTCTGGAACGGAAAGAGGAAACTTGTAAAGACTTCCCGTCTCGATGCATTTACTATCTCTGGGCTGAAAAATATCCCAGGAGATTAAAAAAAGAAAATAGGAAGTCTTACCACCCAGATACCACGAAGTGCAAAAAAAAAACAATAACCCGTTCCGCTTGATTTACAAACTGTCTCAAGCGCCTGCGCTGGGTACCAGCCTCTAATGGTTGGTTGGTTGGTTGGTTGGTTGGTTGGTTGGTTGGTTGGTTGGTTGGTTTCTTTCTTTCTTTCTTTCTTTCTTTCTTTCTTTCTTTCTTTCTTTCTTTCTTTCTTTCTTTCTTTCTTTCTTTCTTTCTTTCTTTCTTTCTTTCTTTCTTTCTTTCTTCCTTCCTTCCTTCCTTCCTTCCTTCCCTCCCTCCCTCCTTCCCTTCCCTTCCCTTCCCTCCCCTCCTTCCTTCCTTCTTTCTTTCTTTCTTTCCTTCTTTCTTTCTCTTTCTTTCTTTCTTTTTTTGCAGCTGGAGGAGCGAAAGATGCGACGCAACCTCGGCATCCCCGCAGCCTGAGGGAGTTCTTGGCCCGCCACGTGGCTACGACCACGTCAGAAAGCGGCCTCAGACCTCAGTTTCCCCCCCCCCCACTCCACACCGCGGGTCACCGGGTTTGCTTATCCTCATCCACGCCTTCGTTCGGAAGGGTGAACCCTCTCTTCCTAAACGCGGTTAGGACCTTTACAGTCGGGCTATTCTGATAGGTCCTGAAGTAGCCTGACTCGCAGGGTCAGGACAGATTATTATAGCGATCGGGATTAAAGAACCGCGCGATCGCGGCGCCTTCTCTCCCTGCCGCGGGGCGTTCTGCGTTTCCTCGTTCCTCCCACCTTCCTTCCCTTCTCTAGCCGGGCCCGTCGTGCTAAGGGCAATACCCGACTTGCCGATGATTCAGCGGCTGCCGCTTTCCCCTGATTTCAGGCAGAGTTTGCAAGGGGGTTTGGAGGCTAAAACGTACGAAAAACAGTTACAGGAATCGGGTATGTCTAGTCCAGTGTTTCTCAACCTTGGCAACTTGAAGATATCCGGACTTCAACTCCCAGAATTCCCCAGCCAGCATTCGCTGGCTGGGGAATTCTGGGAGTTGAAGTCCGGACATCTTCAAGTTGCCAAGGTTGAGAAACACTGGTCTAGTCTAATGAAAAGAAGGACTAGGAGAGATGTGATAACACTGTTCCAATATTTGAGAGGCCCCTTCAAAGACAAGTGTGAGTGTGTGTGTGTGTGAAACTATTTTCCAAAGCAACAAGCAAGACAAGAAACGATGGTTGGAAACTAACCAAGGAGAGAAGCAACCTAGAATTAAGGAGACATTTCCTACCTTGAGAGCAATTAACCAATGGAAGAACTTTCCTTCAGAAGTTGTGGGTGCCCCATCACTGAAGGCTTTCAAAAAAAGGGGACTGGAGAGCTATTTGTCTGAAATGATATAGGGTCTTCTGCTGGAGCCAGGGTTGGGGGGGTTGGGGGTTGGACTAGAAGACCTCCAAGGTCCCTTCCAGCGCTTATTATGTTGTGTTCTATTGCTTTAAACTGGTAGAGAAAAATAAGGGCCAGGTGAAACGCTCAGAGATCTTTTGATCTGAGAGAACCAACGCAGGCGTGAAACATCTCTGGGTGTCAGGAGATGGCGACGGGGAATAGCGTTCAAGCGCGTAAACTCCCCACCCCTTTGGGGACAGGAGATGGTATCATGTACAAAGGAAAGCTTTCCTACTGTTTCTCCTGCTATTGTAATTGTGTTTATGCTGGTTCTCCCAGCCTAAAGGAGAGAGTTTAAATGTTTGGGAAGCGACCTAGAAGATGTATAAACAGACAGTCTAAGAACAGCCTTGTGCATTATTTGGAATTTTAATCCATGCTTCTTCCCCCTGTTTCTGCTACTGAATAAGCACCAGTATCTTCATTTGCTCTTACGTAGTTTCTTTTGGACATGTGACATGATGTCTCATAATCCATAACAATATAACCATATCTTGTATTAGCTAAATAGGCCCATTTTTTTTGAAGTTTACACACTTCCCTCTCCTTCCCTCCATCTAACATGCTATGCTGTAATAATAAGGCACAGGTTACAGTGGTGGGATTCAGCCAGTTTGAACCATTTTGGGAGAAACAAGTTGTTAACTTTCTGAGCAGTTTGGTGAACTGGTTGTTGGAAGAAATCATTAGAGCAGAGAACCGGTTGTTAAATTATTTGAATCCCACCACTGTACAGGTAGCAATCCTAGGCGTACTTAAAGAAGCACACATATCATATCAATTGAACAAGACCAAGATGAAGTGTGAGTGATTTAGATCAGTGTTTCTCAACCTTGTCAACTTGAAGATGTCTGGACCAGCGAATGCTGGCTGGGGAATTCTGGGAGTTGAAGTCCAGACATCTTCAAGTTGACAAGGTTGAGAAACACTGATTTAGATCATCAAATTAAATGCAATTAATACGGCTATTTTCCTTGTATACTATTTCCCTCTTGGTTTGAAGTGAGGTGCAGGCAGCTCATCTGCAAATATTCTATTTTCTCTGAGGAAGCAGAATACTGACTTCGTTTGTAGATTTGGTGTAAGCCCTACTGAGGAATATATGTAAAATAAATTGAACATACAGGAATATTTGGGATGTTGATATCAGGACACACTCTAACAGAACACAGCAACACAATGACAGGACACACAGTTCTGCGCATCAGTTTTTGCTGACAAATTCCTTCGACCATATCTTTGCCATTAAAATTGGATTTCTTTGCTTCTGAGGTTGGTAATGTGGTTCTGGCTTTCGGCTGGCATGATGAACTATCTGTCCAGCCTAATCCACCAGGCTTCCCTTTCCTTCCTTGTTCTAGCCAATTCACATTTTAGCTTTCTGTTAAAGGAAACCAAAGTCCAAGCAAGCTATTATCCTCTCCTGGAGAGGCCATATGTCTTCATGGGCATCTGCCAGCTGGGATTTTCTCAGGTCAAGAAGGAGCTAGATTCAAGCACCTTGAATGGGGGCAGGGGAAGAGAGGATGCTAGCTATTGTGTTGTGATGACAGTGAATTGCATGTGAAATAGAGTATGGTGAAAGGCAGCATCTAACCCTAACCTAGGGATGGAGACAGAAGGATATTAGGAATATGGGGAAAAGGTTGTGAATGTCAGCGTTCCAAGTATCATGTAGAATTAAATCAGAGTCCAAGGCAAAATGATCCTTAAAGTTCCAATTTAATAAAGCAGACATCTTAGCACATCTGTGTTAATCCCAATTCTGGAAATTACATCAGAATCCCACCCAGTTAAAAGTTCATGATCTTGTCCCCACACCCACAAATCCATCACATGGTCCAATCTTCTTCTTCCACGCTGGCACCTCCACCCAGCTGCTTCTGGTCAGGTGTAAAAGTGCAGAGAGAAAAGATGACCTTGGCTTCTAGTAAAGAATGACAACAATGCATTCCACAATCCTACTCCTGTCTATTCCCCCCTCCCATCAACTATACTAATGAAACATCATAATGAAATAAGAGAAAGTGTGGCAGGCCAAAGATCCTACAGGAATACAATTTTAGGCCTGACAGTGAATATGGTAACAAAAGAGTTGCTAGGGAGTTTGCCACTGATTTTGTCCAGGGAACAAATAGACTACAAAGCATCCTACTCATCTGCCCCTTCTACTCCCCCACCTCCACACCCACACATACACTTTTGCAGGACTTTCCCCTTCTACTTCTTCATATTGTCCATTTTCTTGCCACATGAACAACTTTCCAAACTATGGTTTGGGATACTTGTAGCTTTCATTTTAATTCTATGAAAGTTTAAGAGGCCCATGTGGGGCCCCGGGGAAATCCTCAGAATAAAGATGATGCTGATGGTTTGCTATAGGCCACCTTTGCATTATAACATTTTTATGTTGCAATGCAAAAAAAAGATTTCTACGTGCATCTTATAGCCCATGGTTGCCCTGCTAGGAATTCCTGCGATAAATAGAGCACGTTTCCTATCATGCAGATAAAGCAACAATTCTCCCTTTCATTTATGTTACAGGCTTGCCATTATCAAACAACAAGAACTAAGCAGGAGGAGAAGATGATGATCTTCATATTGGGTGTGTTGGGTTGGCTTCAGAAGTGATGGGGGGGGGGGGGGAATGAGAGTCCATCCTAGTCAAAGAGCGTGAAGAACTGGGAGTGGTAAAAGTTGCAACTGCTTGAGACTGCAAGAGTTGTTTGGTTATTTATTTATTTTTTGCTATTTTATACCGCATGATGTAGATTGATGAAGAGATATCATTGATTTATTGCACTTGCAAGTAACTGTTTCTGCCAAGAGGCACTCAGAGAAACATATATCAATTAAAAACAAAAAAAATCAATAAAACAGCAAAAGTTAGAAATCATAAAAACACCACAACAATCCTGACGTTAACTTAATAAAAAAAATTGTCTTCTCTGTGTTCTGTACTTATTGTTAATCTCCAGGCCTGTATGTATTAGTTCAGATGAAGAGAATTTTTTTTAAAAAAACCCTCTCAACATTCATTTCATTCTTGATCATTCAGGATCAAGAACTTAAACAAATGTAGGGTTGATTTTGAATGTTGAATGTTGATTTTATTTATATGCCGCCCTTTTCCCCCGAAGAGGACTCAGGGCGGCTCACAACTCAACCAGGGAAGGGGGATACAAACAAAGAATTTAAAACGACATAAGAAACAATGCATAATTAAAACACAACAGTCATACCGATTCAAGACGGGGGGGGGGGGGGGGCAACAGTTCTTTAGCCCCAGGCCTGTCGGAACAGCCAGGTTTTAAGGGCTTTGCGGAAGGCCTGGAGGGTGGTGAGGGTGTGAATCTCCACTGGGAGTTCGTTCCAGAGGGTCGGAGCAGCCACAGAGAAGGCTCTCCTCCGGGTAGTCACCAGTCGGCATTGGCCGGCGGATGGAATTCGGAGGAGGCCTAATCTGTGGGATCTAATTGGTCTAGTGGAGGTAATTGGCAGCAGGCGGTCTCTCAAGTACCCAGGTCCAATACCATGAAGGTCCCTGATTTGTGCCAGTTTAGGCCTTACTGGTACTTTTGCTCCCGTACCAGAAAAGAAATTTGGATATTGAAACACACCTAGCCTTTCCCAGCATTCCCCAGGGAAGGGGTTTCTTTTTTGGGGGGGGGGTATCAGTCTTAAGAGGGAGAACCTTCCCTCTTGGGGTCTTGTCACCCCGTTTCGATTTTGCGGAATCTGTATGAACCCAACGGCCAGACTGGGGTGCGCTCTACAAGAGAGCTGGGGGCTCAGAGGCTCTGCGCACCCGGCAAGCAACGCTCCCCGGGATCTCCAGAGGGGGCGCTGTGAGGAGGAGCCCGAGATGTTTCCGTGCGAGATGGGAAGGAGGAGCGGCAGCCCGCATTCATTGAGAGAAGCTCGCCCCTCCCGCCCTGTAGCGATTATGTCCTCTCTTTCCCCGATCCTCCTCCTCCTCTTTGTAACTTACCCTGCATGGCACCAAATTTGAAATTCCTAGGCAGGCTCATCAACGTTAAGGCGGGCAGCATTGGCGCACAGCAGCCCAAGATCTCTCAGCTGCGGTCGGAAAAGGGAATTGTATGGCCGGGTCTCTAAACGGCTTCCTGCAGAAGCGAAAGGGGAAAGGCGGGTAGGGAAAGAGAAGGACGCGTGGGGGAGTCCCTCGGTAGTGGACGGGGTGCCTGATTCCTCAAGGCGTTTGAAGAGGGGCCCCGGGCGTCCTTTCTGCTTGCCAGATCTCCAGGCTTCTTTCACCCCTGCTTTTTTTCCCCATGCCGGCCTTCTGCCTCCTTCCGCCATCCGGTCTCTAAGCACTTTTCTGTGGCTTGAAGGTGCGATCTGTTGATCGGGCACTTCTCCAGTCCCCCCCCCCCCCTTCTTTCCTGTCTCCTGCAGCTGCCCATCTCTAGTTTCTAACCCAGTGTTTCTCAACCTTGGCAACTTGAAGATGTCCGGACTTCAACTCCCAGAATTCCCCAGCCAGCGAATGCTGGCTGGGGAATTCTGGGAGTTGAAGTCCGGACATCTTCAAGTTGCCAAGGTTGAGAAACACTGTCCTAACCACTTCTTACACTCATTCCGGTCTCCCTCGATGCACTCTTAAGGTGTCCGGTTTATTTTATTTTATTTTATTTCCTACACGATCGCAGCAAGCTTCTTTTTCTGGTCTTTTTTCTCTCTCAACGCCAGCTTCTCCTCGGTATCCATCCTGGCTTTTTTTTTTTTGCTTTATTCTCCTGTTGAACTCCTCCGTCTATGCCTGTTCCTATTCTTCCCTCCATTCCGGGCCATTCATCCCATTCCTTTCCACCCGCCTTGGTCTTTCCAGCCTCTTGCCGTCCCCCTCCCCAGGCTGCGTCTTCCCTTCCCTGCTCCTGCTGGTCCCCGGCCGGCCCGAGCTTTGCCTGGGGTGCGCGCCTCCGCCGCCTGCGATGCAGCCACTCGCTGCTGCCAACCGCTCGCTCTGCCCCCTCCCTGCCGAATGCAGCTCACCCACACTCGCGCACACACACTCTCAGATACACAAACACACACGCGCGCACACACACACGCACACACACACGCGGCGCCCGGAGGGTGGGAGCGCGGCACAGTCCAGACGGGCGAGCCGAAGGGAGCGATGAGGATCGGCACCGCCGAGGGCAACCGGAGCCTTGTCGCTTGCGTCCTCGGGGGCGGCTCGGCACCTCCTGACCCGAATCCCATTACCACATACCGGGGTTTGCGGTGGTCTGGCTACTGCCTGCTTCTCGGACAGTCTCCGGGGTAAGAGCCTTGCGTTAGCCTCCCCACCCCACCCGCAACCCTCCCCAATTACTCCACATACCAGTTAGGTTGGGCTTCTTCACGCCTTCAGCATCTTAGATTTGATGCTTTACTCCGAGTTGCCACCATTCCATCAGGGATCGCTGCCTTCTCTAAATTTGCCCTTCCTTCCTTCCTTCCTTCCTTCCTTCCTTCCTTCCTTCCTTCCTTCCTTCCTTCCTTCCTTCCTTCCTTCCTTCCTTCCTTCCTTCCTCCCTCCCTCCCTCCCTTCCTTCCTTCCCACAAGGATCTTGGTTTTTTTTTTTTCCATTTTCAAACTTGCCTTGTTCTTCCTTTTCCTCTTGTCCAAAGTCTTGTCACGTTCTTTTCTTGATTTCCCATCCCTCTCCTTCCAGTGTCCCCCTGCCTGCACCTTAATTTGTTGGGATTTTTTTTTTTAAATTCAAACTGTTTATAAAGATGTAGGCATGTTGTAGTTTGAGTCTAGCTTCCAGTTAGAGGTGGGAACTCTTGGCACAACTAAATGGGAAAGTTTGTTTGGATCCTGCGGGTGTTCTCTGAGAAATGCTCTTTTCTCCCCCCAATCCTCCCTTCTCTGGGGCTGTGGCTAGCTTGCCCTGAGAAAGAGCAGTTTTCACACCCTAGTAGGTACAGAGAGATGACAAGTGTTCCCTTGCCTCTGCCAAATTCTTTGACAAAGCACCCTCATGCCACATCTTGGACACAGCATTATGAAGAGACATCATACTTTTCTGCCTTTTGACTCTTACAATATGAAATAAGTCCTGTTGGCTCCTCTAGTCATTTGAACTCTAGATTCCTAGATGTTATTCTAGCTCAGGAGAAGGATTTACATAGTTACCTAAAGGCTGGTTTCCAGGCGCCTTCCTCAAGGATGGGGTGCAATTGTGGATCTCATTCCCTTGACCGGCTTCTTGGTTTCTCTTCCAAAAACCCAGTCAAAAGACTGGATCCCAAACCAGTGCCTCTTAGGATTAGCGCTTAATTAAACCATATTTCTCATGTAGTATTTTGGGGTTCTAGTTTTCAAAGCAGGACTAGTTCAGTAACTTAAGAACTGCTGCATTCACTGCAAATGCCATAATCTAATTGCATGCGGTTATTTCTTTCTCATAGTTTGTTGTTTTTTATTTCTCTCTCTCTCTCTCTCTCCCTCCCCCCCCCCGCAGCTTCTATAGCAATGTGTGTCCTCCCTAAAGGTGAAGATATCAACTGAGCCCCTTGCTCCTACCTCCCCATCCCATGTTGGTATCCTGCCATCCATTTTCTCTGCCAACAGGAAGAAAGGATCAAAAGACAAAAGGACAGAAGAACGATATAATTCATTGCAGGTTTCCAGAGAGGAGTGTCCATTATGTTCAATCTGCACAGGGCCAAATGGTCTAATTAATCTATCACCAGGCACAAACTATGGAGGAGACCCCTGTCAGCTGCATTATCACTTCCTGATCCCACCATTATTGATAACGGAGCATCTTGATCTGAATACAGAGCTGGAATGCTGTTTGGCAGCAAGTTCTCCAATGCATCCAGATTTGTTAACAACCACTGAAAACAGCTTGGATATTTTCGCACAGGAGGAAAAAGCATCATTTTTTGGGATACTTTCTTGTGCCTGGATATTTTAGACAGAACTAATCCAGATGGCTACATTCCTATTGAGACCCTCTAAGTCGTTGACTTATGGTTGCAACTGACCAAAGTAACCAGCTGGGGAATTCTTTCAGGCGTCTTTCTACTCGACAGCCCCTATTTAACCAAGAGTCTCAGCGCATAGAGGTTTTGATGGTGATACAGCTTATACAGTATGGCTGCAGGAGTGGCAACCTGGCTGCCCTTTGCCCGGGCAGCAGCTGTGGGCTGGCTCCCACTGGCCAAAAAGCCTATGCCCAAACCTCCTCTGGACAATAAACACCGCCATGATGAAATGCTAATGGTCAACGTTAGTGGAAAACGTTTCCAAACATGGAAGAATACCCTTGACCGTTATCCAGATACTTTGTTAGGCAGTTCCGAGAAGGAATTCTTTTTTGACGAAGACAGCAAGGAATATTTCTTTGATCGTGACCCAGAGATGTTTCGGCACATTCTCAACTTCTATCGTACCGGCAGGCTCCATTACCCCCGCCAGGAGTGCATACAGGCCTTTGATGAAGAGCTGTCCTTTTATGGAATCATCCCAGAGCTGATTGGTGACTGCTGCTTGGAGGAATACCGAGACCGTAAGAAGGAGAACGCGGAGCGCCTGGCTGAAGACGAAGAAGCTGAGAATGCCACGGACACTGGCTTGCCGCCAGATAGCACATTCCGCCAACAGCTCTGGAGAGCGTTTGAGAACCCCCACACCAGTACCATGGCTTTGGTCTTCTACTATGTGACTGGTTTCTTCATTGCCGTTTCAGTTATTGCCAATGTGGTGGAGACAATCCCATGCCGGCCACCTCCTGGGCAGAAGAGAAGCATGTCCTGTGGAGATCGTTTCCCCAAAGCTTTCTTCTGCATGGACACAGCTTGTGTCCTCATCTTCACCTTTGAGTATTTCATGCGGCTTTTTGCTGCCCCGAGTCGATTTAAGTTCATGAAAAGTGTGATGAGTATCATTGATGTCGTGGCCATCATGCCTTATTATATTGGGCTGGTGATGCCAGAAAATGAAAACGTCTCTGGGGCCTTTGTGACCCTGAGAGTCTTTCGTGTCTTCCGCATCTTCAAGTTCTCACGTCACTCACAGGGCCTAAGGATCCTGGGCTATACCCTTAAGAGCTGTGCCTCTGAGTTGGGCTTCCTTCTCTTCTCCCTCACCATGGCTATCATCATCTTTGCTACTGTTATGTTCTATGCTGAGAAGAGCACAACGGAGACCAACTTCACCAGCATCCCTGCTGCCTTCTGGTACACTATTGTCACCATGACCACACTTGGGTGAGTTCCCACTTTCAGACATGGCCGTAAGGTCTCAGCTCTACGCTATTTATCTCATTCTTCTCCCTGCTCAAATAGAGAGAAAAAAATCTCCAATTACACTTCTTTTGGAAGCTGATTATCAGGTTGATATCTAAAGGCAACTTGACTTTCTTGTTAATTAATGTATCCCAAGTCCAGGCTGTCGTCAGATAATGAGCTGTGGGAATTAAGAGCTGGTCAGTTCCCAGAGTAGAGATAAGAGCCAAACCATTAGGAGATGGGTAAGCATTAAATCCATGCAGGTCACTACGTTAGTTTGGAAGTTATGTCATCTACAAATGGGCCCAGATAGCCTCTTCCCCAGACGCTCTTATAAAGTGGTGGCAAAAAGGTGGCTCTGCCAAATGAAAGAGAGAACCTGCATCCTCACCTTTAGATGATCCTGAGATCAATGCGGCATTATTTTCAAGGAGATACTGCCAAAAAAAAGTGTATTTTTCTTTGGGGAAAGGTGAGGAGGCACCCGTATGAGAACCAAGAGAAATTGAGATGGGGCCTATTGAGGTCAAATAAGTGGGAGTTGCAAATTAAAAGGGCAATGGGAGAAGGAGGGAGGGAAGGGAGGAAGGAAAGAAGGAAGGAAGGGTTTAGGAAAGATGTATAAATATGTGGATCTTTTCCCTCAAAAATTAGAAGCACCATTTTTGTATCTGTTATGGATGAAAACTTTAGCCTATTCTTTCAAATATAGCATTTCCTCCGTTTCACTATTCTGTACACAATGCGCTGACTTGTAATCATAGCTCTGGCTGCTGTGCAAAAGCACCGATCTTCCTTTTTAAACTACCACATTTGGGGGGATATGTATGCATTCTAGAACTATACGCACTTTCCGGAAAATAAAAAAAGTGATTTTGGGTGCGCTTATGCATGCATACTTGCCGGCTGGATTTTTAACATTGGGACTGGGGGACTGGTGTTTCAGAATGTCAGCTGGCTTCAGAGATTTATTTTCCTCAATCAACCGATTGATTCTTTTTTCCTCTGTATTCAACTGGGGTGCCGTGTGTTACATTAGAACAGGATAAGAAGATCTAGTGTCTCGAGGTCTCTATAAAATTTTAGTTCCAGTTCATTTCTGGGCTTTCCACCGGTTCACATTCCACGATGGGGTTAGTACCGTATGATCATTTTTAGAATTAAGAGGTTAAATCAAATTATTACTAAGTTATTAAAATCATGTCATTATTGATGTATCTTATATAATTTACCATTAGAAAAAGACAAGTTCCTTCTCTCAAAGGTTTATTTACAATGTAAAGAGAAATTGAGGCATCACCAGAAAAAGAGAATTAAAGGGGGTTCTGTGAGCAATAGCAAGATGTTGGTGGCTATTTTGAAAGATTTAGGGTGGTGTAGATCAAGGGCTTTTTGGAAGTCTGCAGGAAGCCTAAGGCAAAGCGATGCTACTAGGTTTATAATTAACAAAGGGCTTTCCTGTATTCCAATGAATCATTACTTCTGGCATCTATTTTTGTACCTGTTTTGTTTTAGCCTTACTGGGAGCATTCAGGCTGCCACAAGAATTCAGTGTAGCATCAAAGTCGGGGAGTTTTTATAACCCATTGGCTTCCATCTGGGAAAACTTATGAATGTGAGTTGAGACTGTGTGAGACCTAGTTTTATTTTTAATTCTCATTCTCCCTGTAAGATTCTCCAAGGGTAGTAACATCTGGAATTACCTCCATTTTGCCCTAACAACAGTTCTATGGAGTTGGTCCAGGGATAAGAGAAAGGGCAGTTAGAAAGGAGTGAGGCTGGAGAGCCACAGGCAAACGTCAAGGAGATTTGGAGAACCTGGTCAGATATACTGGGAGTATTTTCAAAAGTTGTCCAGAATAATCCTTTGACCAACTACTAATTTCCAAGAGGGCTCTGAGGCTTCAAGCCTCCCTGGAAGCCATTCTCAGTCTGTCTGTCCAAATATCCTAAATCCTCTTGACATTTGCCTATGAATCTCCACCAGCAAAGGATAAGAGGAAGAGATTTTGACTAGAGAGAGAGAGACCAAAAATGTAAGTGCTGCTCTTGAATCAGATACTAGGACTCTGGTTGAAAATAAACAGCCAGGAGAAAGAAAAAAGGCTAGATAAGGAATTAGTGTCATTTACTAGGCATATTTTGCCTTGATTCTAATGAAGGAAAGAAGAGAGGGATGGAAGGAAGGAGGAAGAAAGGAAGGAAATGATCCACTTCTCAGAGATCAGAAAATTATTATCTTACCAAATGGAATTGGTGTTGCTGAAGCTGAAAATCTGGGGGATGGATTTGTTAAAGATCGCTTTCATTTTTCCATACTCTGAATGTGGGGCTGGTAGTTCTGTGCAATGATGGGTTGGCCAGAAACACAACAGGGTTTTAGGATAGAAGAAATTATTATGGTAAAAGGAAGCTGTGGTACATGCTCTCCCCCCCCCCCCTAGAATGTATCCATATGGCAATTTCCTGACAGTTTTTGAATCATGAAAGGGTAGATTGTGTCTCCAGACCAGGGCAAATGGAGCATCCATTTAGTATATGTTGGAAGTGGGCCAGGTTGGGACTGAAGGCCTATCCTTTAGGTTCAGGATCATTGATAATGTGGCAAAGAGGAGAAGGAAGAGAGGAGCATGAACAGGTGATGACTAGTTTGAATGAAAAGAATCCGCTTTCGCTGCTGTGTCTAAACTTAATGAGAGTCCACTGGTTGCTATAACATTTCCCCAGTGTCAGCAGCTGAGCTAGCAAGAACTCTTGGCTCCCTTCCTTCCCAGTCTCTACTAGGCTCTGTTGAGAATTACCCTTCCCAATAAATCCCAGCCAAAATTCCCAACTCCTTTCCTATTCTCAACCAGGCCACAAAGCCCTGCTTCTCATTCCACCCTTCTCTCCTGAAATCTGATGGTTCCCATTATTGGGGAGCTTAATTATCTGCCCTGTTCCCATCCTGCTCAATTAAGTTTTAATAACTTGCTCGCACTTGTGCCAGAGAGACACCCGCTGTCGGCAAGCATACCCACCTCCCAGTTCCCAGCCCTGAAGACGTCAGTGAAAGCCTCGGTTTCCACGTAAAGGAGCACCGAGGCATCTGAGCTGCTCTCCCCTCAGGAACTGGGCCAGGACATGAGATCTCCTGGCATCCTATTTGGTAACCATCTCTGCCCAGAATAAAGTCCCTCTTCCTCCTCGTGGAGTACTCCCTTGCAGCCCTCGACACAGCTCTTTCCTTTTCTGCCGGTACGCACGGACCAGCCTTTGATACTTTAAGCAGCAGAATATTAAGCCAGGCTCACCGTTAATCACCAGAGTGATCCCAGTGGCTCTGCAGCTCTTTTAGCTTGGCAGAGGGACAGCTTTTTCCTCCCACCCCGTGAGATTCTAGGACTCCTGCTTTCCTGGGTGGGAAAAGCTCTTTGCTGAGAGCCCCAAGGATGGTAGGAGTTTGGATAGAATTTATTTTTCTAGCGGGGTGGGCAGAGGTGGGTTCCTACCAGTTCGCACCTATTCGGTAGAACCGGTTCGTCAAATCTACCGAACCGGTTAGAAGAGGTTCCACCAGTGGGCCCGGAAAGCAGGCCACACCTACAGAAAGGCCACCCAAAATTTTTTGAAACCCACCACTGGCAAGGATCTTGTAACTTGATAGCTTTAAGACTTGCATGCTTTAATGCCAGAGTTCCTGAGCCAATGTGACTGGAGGAGGAATTCTGGGAGTTGAAGTCCATAAGTCTTAAAGCTGTCAGGTTTGAAGAACCCTAGTTTTTTTTTCTAAAGGGTTAGGGGTGCAAGGATCTTGTAACTTGACAGCTTTAAGACCTGCATGCTTCAATGCCAGCGTTTCTGAATAGCTACTTGGACCGACCTAAGTACTAATTCATAATTTCATAACCGGTCACATGGGCGGCAAGCCACTCCCACAAAGGAGGCCACACCCACAGAGTAGGTTCCAACAATTTTCGAAACCCACCACTGGGGGGGGGGTTGTCATATAAATAACAAATCAAGAATGCTCACTGTTGCCAAATATTAGCTTGGGTGTGTTTTCTAGAAGGAATTTACCATTTTTTATTATTAAATTTATTTTCTGCTCATCTTGCCGTGGGTCTACCCTTGGTGGCTCTGGTGTGGGCTAGTGTGTAATATTAGGTCACGCTAGCCATTCCTCAGGAGTCTTTGGCCCAGGGGTTTAGTCACCCAGGCAGGAATATTGTGGAACTGAGCTCCTGAGGTAGCTGGAGAGACCCATTTGAGGGCAAAAACGAACAAGGCCCTATCTTGTCATTTCTATTCTCCACCTGTAAAATGGGAATAGAGTGAATTACTTTTCAGGATGCTTAATGGATCCAGTGAATCATATCAAGCAGTGGTGGGTTTCAAAAATTATTCGAACCTACTCTGTGGGTGTGGCCTCCTTTGTGGGAGTGGCTTGCCGCCCATGTGACTGGATGGGAGTGGCTTGCCGCCCATGTGACCGGATATGAAGATGCCGACGACACTTGTCAGAACCACCTTAAATTACCTCACACACAGCACTGGCATGCATAAGAATATGATGTAAACTTGTTTTTTAAAAGGCATCTTTGGTTTGCGTTAAAAAAACTTCAACACACGCAATGTTCTGATTGCACCACAAACGCAGTAGTCATCCTTCCCTTTCACAGAGGCACTGAGTTTTATAAATAGGAGCATGATAGTGTAGAATAATCATCTCCAAGGACCAGGGGTGGGTTTCAAAAATTTTTGGAACCTCTTCTGTAGGTGTGGCCTGCTTTCCGGGTCCACTGGTGGAACCTCTTCTAACCGGTTCGTAGATTTGACGAACCGGTTCTACCGAATAGGTGCGAACTGGTAGGAACCCACCTCTGATATGAAGCCATCAAGCTTATTGAAACAGTTGGCCACTTCATTTAGATCCATCTGTGGCATTGACTCTCTCTAGGTTGCCTTTCTAGGTCTGATTGCTGCTGTTGCCACCTCATAGACCTTTTTTTTTTTTGCAGTTTTTGAAAGTGCAGGAGACCCCTCAGGCTCTAATAAGGGCAGTTCAGGGGCCTCCCTAGCAAGGTCATGCATGCCTGGAAGGATGGGGATGGTAGTCTTAACACATTTGGAGGTAGGCTGATTGGAGGGAGGCTGGCTGGATCACAGTCTCCAATAGCAATAGCAGTAGACTTATATACCGCTTCATAGGCCTTTCAGGCCTCTCTAAGCGGTTTACAGAGAGTCAGCATATTGCCCCCAACAATCTGGGTCCTCATTTTACCCACCTCGGAAGGATGGAAGGCTGAGTCAACCCTGAGCCGGTGAGATTTGAACCGCTGACCTGCTGATCTAGCAGTAGCCTGCAGTGCTGCATTTAACCACTGCGCCACCTTGGCTCCAGAGTACTCTTGCTGTTGCTTGCTGCCATTTTTGTCCCCAGGGCCTGGGTGAAGCTTTTCTCCAGCTCTCCATTCTCCAACCTGACCTCTGGACAATAGGATAAAATAATGTCCTTGGTTATTCAGTATTCTTTCTGTGCCAGTCTGCCAAGGGCACCTAGCTTGTCTTGCCCTGAGGAAGAATAGGTTATACTTACTTCCCTGTCTGCCATATTTTTCCTCCCCTTCCCTGTCCCTTCTTCTTTCTGTTCCCAGTACAGTTTGTCTCTTTTCCGCCAATGTTCTGCCCATGGACTTCTTGATTCTTAACAGCAATTTCCTGACAGCTTTCCTTCCCCTCGGTTTCCTAGCCCTCAATCTTCCCGCGTACTCAGCTAACAGGACACCATCCTTCATGCAGAAAAGCCCAAATTAAAAATAGCCCTGGGGTGCTGCAGCCTCTTGTATAAGCCGGGGGGGGGGGTGCCTTGCCACAGAATGGGTGGCACCAACATGAACCCACAGAAAGGCTCAAGGTACATCCGTCTGCTCTTTCTATTTGACATAGTTCTATCTTAGCATCAAAAAAGAAGATTGTTTAATTTAGTTTAAATGTCCCCTTCCCCTCACTCTTCCCACCACCCCCAGGTGTTTTCAAAGGCATCTTTGGCTATTTGTCCACTTCTGCAGGGGCAATGCCAGTGCTGGGTTTCCCCAGCCTGGATGCAGCCAGATCAGCAATTCTGGGCTTTTATTGTTGTTGCTGAGTAATTTCTCTTTATGGGCTAAGTCACTTAATGTGTAACCAAAGGGAGGGGAAAGAAATAAATAAATTTCCAGGCAGTGAAGGAGCCTACGTAGGAATTGAATTATTTATAGTAGGACCACAGAGAGAGGAGAGAACTGGCTGCCACTGAAACATAATTCTGTTAAAATCGTGGCTGCAGGAATGGACCCTTTGTGGATGGAAATTTGGCTGGAAAATGAGGGAAGGGGGCTAAATTAAGGGGTAAAGAATTATTAGGAGGATGAAGAAGAACTACTGGCTGCTTCCCATTGATATGACCAGCTCTCTACTGATATGACCAGAGCTGAGGTGGCGCAGTGGTTAAATGCAGCACTGCAGGCTACTTCAGCTGACTGCAGTTCTGCAGTTCGGCTGTTCAAATCTCACCCGCTCAGGGTTGACTCAGCCTTCCATCCTTCAGAGGTGGGTAAAATGAGGACCCGGATTGTTGTTGGGGGCAATATGCTGACTCTGTAAACTGCTTAGAGAGGGCTGAAAGCCCTATGAAGTGGTATATAAGTCTAACTGCTATTGCTATTGCTATCTCTAACCTCAAAAAGGGAACGGGTGGGTTATTTCAAAATCATTACACTCAAGAGATTGTAGATTCTTTCCTTGCTTCAGTTCGGTGGACAGGGTGATTGGCTCTGGTTCTCTTTTCACATTTTTTAAACTTAAAATTCAGAAGCAAATACTGGTGAGGTTAAAAAGATGGTAGATGCTTGGATTTTGGAAAGCCTGAATTCAATTGCAGTTATGAAATAGTGCACAAGGCACCTTTAAAAAGGTAAGGAAAAGCCAGCTGCCCTGCCCTCAAATTGGCAGCATTAGATTAAAACCTTGCGAATTCCTCATTGGTCCAAGATCAGCCTGCACTTAAGCATTAAAACATTGTTTAAGATTTCCAGTTTTAGATCTGGGACACCTTGCAGGAATGAAATGTATAAATTAGTTTTGAAATGGAGTATTTTTTGTCTCATCCATTAAACCTATTTCAAGTGCTCATGTCAAAGCTTCAGCTAGGCATGGAATAAATCTCTCTCTAGGAATGCCAATACAGTGAGCAAACAATTCGAGGAGGAGGCTCAGATCAGTTTTTATTGTAGATGCAAAAAAAATTTTTTTTTAATGTTGAAGAACAGCTACTGCAGAATCTAAGAATCTAGCCATATTTCTAGGTTAGTTCCAGCGTTTAAGCCCTCTGTCTGTTTCCACCCCTATCAATGGGATGGAATTGATGTTGCCTATTCTCATACTTGGATGCTGACGGAACATCCATGGGGTTCTTGATTATACAACTTTTGTCTTGCCACCTTCAACCCTTGTAAACCTTGGGCATGTGAGAGCAATGACTAGACTGTTTCTGAGGTTCTGTTTTCTCAGTATTCAGTAGCTACAGCCATTTGCATCTGTTGAGGGCAGACATGGATACAAAGAACCCCAAAGCTGCAGAACGAAGTGCAGTTGTGTGATCAGTGGTGGGTTTCAAAAATTGTTCGAACCTACTCTGTGGGTGTGGCCTCCTTTGTGGGAGTGGCTTGCCACCCATGTGACCAGATGGGAGTGGCTTACTGCCCATGTGACCAGATATGAAGATGCCGACGACACTTGTCAGAACCACCTTAAATTACCTCACACACAGCACTGGCATGCATAAGAATATGATGTAAACTTGTTTTTTAAAAGGCATCTTTGGTTTGCATTAAAACAACTTCAACACACGCAATGTTCTGATTGCACCACAAACGCAGTAGTCATCCTTACCTTTCACAGAGGCACTGAGTTTTATAAATATGAGCATGATAGTGTAGAATAATCATATCCAAGGACCAGTGGTGGGTTTCAAACAATTTTGGAACCTCTTCTGTAGGTGTGGCC